>NC_142528.1:14619547-14803800 GCF_964205215.1 Stylophora pistillata | reverse complement strand
GAAAACTATAATTCAGTTGTACTATAAAGATGTTAACCCTTATGCCTGTAACAGTGATTGGTTTTTTATTTCTCCCAATCATATCATCCTTGAATCAAATGCTAAAGTCGTGAAAAAAAAAGGAAATTACCAGCGATTGAAGAAGCTCTTGGTTGCCAAACAAATACTCCTTGTCGTTACAACAGCCTGAATGTAGGGAAATCAGTGTGAAGAGCAATGTTGGGTTGCAAAAGGTAAAACTAAACGTCAACAAGAGCATTGCAAATGAAACGTGAGCGGTAAAATGTTTAATAATTTATCTTTTGACAAACAGGATAAGTTAATTAATTATCTAAAACAGAATGTAATCATCAATATCCACACTCGCAGTCCACGGTAATTCTATAGTCTTTCGGCTCCCAATAGTCCTCGAATCTTGGTTTCCCTGTGCTGGAGAACACCCGTAAACACTGGCCTTCCTTCTTCTTCAGCACTTTGATTGTGTAATACTTCGGCCGACATCGGAAGTGATTGAACCAACACTTATCACTTGAACACGTGACTGACCTCACGTGACGAGGGAAAAATTTTGGGCCCAGGTTAATCCAAACCTTACTCGTCTGGCATGTCCAGGGGGCTGGGTCGGTTATCTGCTCCACGGTGAGTGAGCTGGATCGCTTGGTTATGTTACGTTTGGTCACGTGATATTGATTTTGAGGTGGTAAGTGGTTTTGAAGATCCGTGGAGTCCATAGCCATGTATCGATGATTGTACGCGGTGCCGAGCCGCTGCCTGAGTAAGTCACGTTTGACGGGCTTGCAGTCTCTGTCAGGAGTTTTCCTGGGAAGGGAAAATGTAGTTGCTCCACCGGCTGATTTAAATGCCACCACAATCAAGCCTATCAGTAGAAACGGCCATAGCTGTGGAAAAAGGAAGGAACACGAGTGATGATAACAGATCGATCAATTCGATTATGATGATGTAGGCGGTCTATCATAGACCGCCACTTCTACTACGCGAGGAATGCAAAGAAAATAAACTGAACACCTTCGGATAAACAGTCTTAACAAGAAACGAAAACACATCTTCTTAATCAATTATACAAATTTTCACACCAGGCGTGGCGGTAAGCTGCATGATCCCAATTTGAGTGTTTCAAAATAGAACATCACGACGTATCGACGTTATCTTTTCGCTACCCACAAAAAGGCAGCATTTAAAGGAAAAACGTTCACCAGCAAGTAGCGCGCGCATAGCGTCGCTGAATCCATGAAAAGAACTTGTAAAATGCGAAATAAACTCTTGTCATTGTGGCCGAAGTGAGTTACTTCGGCGTTCTCGTAACTGTTAAAAATAATTTACATTGTTGCTGCAGTAGGAAAAGCACAGCACGTTTTATTTACTTTAGCAGATGCTTTACCTTTCCATAAGCTATTGAAAACAAATCCCCCGCTAACGTCGAAATGCAATTAAAGATAAAATTAAAAACCATAAAGAACTCATACAGTTATGCTGTCTTGTTATGGCACGACGGTGGTCTTCTATTTGATACAAAAGATCACGCTATAATCTTAGGTTCACAGTTTATTTCCCTGTTGGGGGCGAACTCTTGGAATCTTGTGTTGTTCACAACGAACATTTCTGATCGATAACATTGAAATTTCGGTGAAAAATTTACCCGATTGCTTCAGTTGCGATAAAATCATCATTAACTGCAGTTTGTCGACAAGAATAGGAACTCCTATGTGAAAACGTCGGGAAAGCCGATTCAAAGTTTTTGTTATGTTAGGAGAATAGAAGCAGAAATAACAAAAATAAAAAAACGGGTTTTAAGCCACTCCCAAATGTACCTTACTTAGACCAATTCTTATGTGGTTTCGGCATCATAACGGCGTACCTAATGGTGAGAAAGTAAAATACTCATGTCCAGGATCTTCTACAAACTTTCACAATTTTACCTCGAGGAGAGGAAATGACCTAAATTTCTCGCCCACGATGAGTAATAATTTAAGGAAATTCGTGGACCCGCATGTGGGTGTTCTCTTTATCTTGTTCCCGTTATCTTTAAGTAGAAACCATCGGATATTCCGCCATGGTCAGCTTGCACAAAATGGCCCACTAATTTGCTCAACTTAGCTTGCCTCTCTACTACACGAAATCTGTTGTTAACATATTGCTGACTCGAGGTAACTTTTCATTGATCAGGGATCACAGGAAGAAACATCCTCATTCACTTACACTTTACTAAATTGTTGTACCTTTTGACCATGAGATGTGAAGTTGAGCACCAAAACCATAGTGGAAATCCAAGTTAAACCTGTTGAAAAATTTACTTCAAGTAAACTTTCTCTATTCGTGCAAGACGTGACTCGAGAGACGCTTCGAGCTCTATGTCCCTTGAGGACGAGGAAACGTTGACGCAGCAAGCCGGCATATTGTGGGCTTATGTCGGTAAAGGAGGTGTCAGGGAGGTCCCCTAATACGTGAAAAAACGCAGGAAAGCGAAGGAGCATTGTTCTGGATTAAGGCGATCAAATCTTTCGTGAGTAGAATGTTGGCATGCCATTTGGAGAAGACACTTCAGTTGATTTTGGCACCGTTTACTAATTGTAAATTAAGAGAGATAAAGAGGCACCTACGGCTCCTTAAGCCTAAACCTAAACAATGTGAAAGTAATAGCAACAAAAATAACTTTCTTCCGGAGATTTATAAGACACTGAGACTTTGTTAAAAATCCATCGCTTCTTAATGGAGATTAAGGTGTAGATCACTCTTACACTGAAGAAGAGATCTCTTGTCATGCTCCGATTTTACTTTCTTAACTTTTAAAGCATGGACAAAGAAGTTTGCCGTGTCTGGCTAGCTATAGTCATTTTACATGCTCTGTTGTAGATAAAGTTTCGACAAATGCCCCGTGCAGCATACTACATTTGCAATGAATTGCAAATTCACTCAATGCGTCGCCAAGTCTGGAAGCTGGCGAAGATATTATAGAATTATCTCCTGTTAGCTGAAAAAGGAACTGCTCCCTTCGTAAGACAGTCCCTTACCATTTCATGGGCAATAAAGAGTTACTTAATGATCAGATTCTGAGTAAATAATAAAAAGTTTAGAGGATCTGCAAAAGACCTTTATCAACAAAGGCTTCAAGAGCTGAGATTCCTTCACTGCTGAATTTTTAAAGAGATCAACATGAAAATTGGGTAAACTACGGTGAAATCGAAAAGTTTCCCTTGCGGAGGAAGAAAATTTAAAGGAGAAACATCTAAGTTTATGGAAGAAATCATGTAGATCCTTGGAAATGTTAGCCAACGTTGTGAAATTAGCCATCTGCATGTGATGCCATTTTTACAGCAAATCGTTGAGGTCAGACCTCATCTTATGATAAGACAAAAGCATTCGACCTCATCGTTTTACTTATAATTATAGCAACACTTTCAACGTTCTTTCCGACATTTCATCTTTCATTGGGAGTTTTCCAGATTGTGTCTCTGTAGGATGCAAACTAATCGGCTTAAGTCGTCGTACAGCAACCCTTTCTGTTTTTCATGTGCTTTTCAGCGGTAACTACAGTCGATGCTAGTTTGCAACAATGATTCACTGTCAACAGTCTACACTAAAAAGAAGACCTGGCGTAAACGTTATCGTTCGAAGTCATCTGCACGAAGATTAAACTGTAGCATAATAGAAGTAGAGGCATTCTTCCATTTACAAATCCAATTTGTCCTCTTCTACAATTTCCTACAGATGACCTCCAAAGTTGTATCACACGGATTTAAGATCCCACAGAGTGTAAGAGCAACGTCATAACAACCAAATATTAATTAATATAGCATAAAAAAAAAATTAACTTGACATTGTCGTCTTCATTTTGATTGATCATCTTCCAATGTTTTTTTACTGCAAGAACTTTGGTAATTTTTAGCTGACAGATTGGCCCTAATTCAGTTTACTCTAATGAAATCAGCTTATTAACATCGTTTTCCGGCGTTTTTTTCTTGGTTCATCTCTTTCCGCAATTGTAGAATTAGAGTGTATTCATGCGATCATTTTGACTTTGGAAATAGATTAGGAAGTTGATGATAATTCAAAAAGAAGGACTGGAATGATATTAACTCCGTTTCAACTAGAAAGGTGGCAATAAATCTACACAGGACACGGTTATTTCTTTGCAAATTTTTAGAATGCAATTAGATCACATAAACTTTTAAACAAACATTCCTTGATCGATGAATTATGTTTTAGTTGACAGAAACATCAAAGCACTTACAAGTACTTGTAAACTGAATGGCATATAATGAGCTTACAAGAAAGCGATTAAGTCACTCTCACCTGGAAATCGTTCGCCATCACTGTGGACACCACGACGGTCAATGATGTACATCTACAGCTTATTTCTATAAACTACCCTAACCCCGTCCGTAAATATCATTTATATCTACGTTATCTTTCGCACTTCCCGTGATATTACTTGGTTGTTATTCCGATAACGAACCAGGGTAAACAAAACTACGGATGTTTGGAATGCTGACCCTTATCCTCACCAAGGTCCTAGATATCAGTCACAGCGTTACTTGAAATAAATATGGTTCCCTTTTGCATGAAATAAAACAGCCCTGACGTCCAATGATTTATGGCAGTGGGCAGCAACTTGTCACTCTTTTGATATCAGGGTTCCTACCGTTAATCGTCTGTGGGTGTGACTTGGGTGCGTCTAAGATTCGCTCTTGCAATTCTCTTATCTTTCCGAGCCTTGCTCCTAGTTATTCCAATTACGCCTCATGAATTCAAACCCGTCAGTTAAATCGGGCAACATGGAATGTTCGTAATCATTTCATGATGTAAATTTCATTTTTCTGGCGGTTATGTGATACTAAACAACTTATCGGTTTCGCCATTTTGTCAGTCTCTGCAGTGAAAAAATGTTTCGCCACTGGTTATCTTTCGCAAATTGACAGATTGAATAGGAAATGAGAACCGACAGTAATAGCATAAAAAAATTATCCATGAACTTTCGGGAAACAAGGCGGACTTTTGGTATAGTTATCCGCTGAAAATCAGATGACGTACTTTTATCTGAAATAATAGGCTGCACACGTAAATTTTCAGCCTAAGTCTTTGTTAATCCTCCATAAAATTGCATCAAAATTTTATCCTTTCCTCAAAATAACAGAAGAAAATAAGCTTCCTATTCTTCCTAAATTTCCTTTGTTTGGTCAATATTTGGTGTAAAAGACACGAACGACGGAAAGGTGGTGTAAATATCATTTGTTCGTCGTTCGTCGTCTTACAGAACTGGACTGGGAGAAAGTTTCGTCAACACATAGTATCTTTATCGTCTAAATGGTTGCATAATCCAAATTTACAAATACAATACTTATTTCAGTATCTCAAGAATCTGCACTTTCCCTCGTTATTTCATATCAATTCTATCAGTCTCTGATAATGTGACATAAAGTGAACAATCTTGTAATATTTTTTACAATATCGAAATGCTGTTCTCGTTGCCTCAAAGGTTAAAATTTCTCGATTGTAATTTCAGGACAAATCTGAGGCACAGCAATCACTCTATTCGCTTCTCTTTGTATCCAAAGCAGAAGCTAAAAAAGATCTGAACGAAAATTTCATATTTTCGTTCACGTGCAGCCTGTGAACTCTTATCAAATCGAAAGCAAACCAGTTTTCCCAAAGATCACGTTTCCTTTCAGCTCCGCCGAAGTACAATCTTAAATTCATTTTGGATGTCATGAAGGTGACATTTCTAGTGACTTAACTAAAGCAACGTCCACTCTAAGCAAAGAGATGAATCATAATAATGAAAACTCTACTCGGTTTGTTATAAACTTTACTCTATCCTGTGTCTGGGCTTTTGACGGATGCTTCTCGTACGTTCTGCATAAATAATCTTAAAAATGTAGACTTCTGACACTATTTGTTACTATCAACATTATCATTATACACATGGCATTTGTAAAGGTGATTCTAGGTCACAACTTAATCTCTAAAAAAAATAAACAGCTAATAACTGCGAACAGAAAAACGAACAGAATCATTTCGAAAAAGAAACTTCAACCCATTTCCTTTCAAACGTGGTCTGATGAGGGCGAAGATATTTAGTTATTTTTTGAGGGTTAAGCTCGGAAAAGGTTATTTGGTGCAACGCTATATTGTCAGTAAATGTTGAGTGGATTTCTAAAACACTTTAAGTTCATAGAAGCTCAGCAAGGAGTTTTCCGTAATTTTCAGGAAACAAGATATATTACTCAGTTTTTAATTACTGCATCGATGACATTTTTAAATCTAGTTGAAGTGGTGTACTTGTCAACAAGACACGCTATTTTTTTATGAATCATCCTCCGGGCTGAGGTACTCGCTAGAAAGCTTTGATTCCAAAAACTATTAATACTGTAAAGCATGAAGAAAACGATTGTGTTGAATCTTTTTCAGTTTCCATCCAAATAGAGCATTAAAGTTTAAAGAAAGATAATTATTACACACATGCGAAATTCGTTCCTCCAGTTAACAAGTAATGTAATTAACAATTGTTATCCCAACGGATTACAAGACCATTCAGTGATATTTAACTCTAATTTAGCTGTCTTCTAAGTAATTTATATTTTCACTTAAATCAAATTGTCTGTGGATGAAACATTCGTATGTCAATAGCTTTTATAGAGCAATCAGTGTTTTCATTCAGAAACTAGGTCTGCTCAAGGGGCATGGATGTCTTTAAAAGCATCGTTATGATGTTGAGTGAGGTGGTTCTTTTTCAGAGTTTCCATTCTGTGAAACTTATGCAGTGTCATAGACCAGTAAAGAAAAAGCTTCTATTGTGTTATGGGTTCTTTCAGTAGTCGCTGGTATTTTGTGCAGTATATGAAGCTAAAACAAAATAGAAGTTAAAAGAAACCTCGCGTGCTGGAAAAAAAATTTGATAGAAGTGATGATAATTGAACTGTCAGCTCTGTTGGAGATCTAGACAGGTGATGAAGAAAGCACTACTGCTAAATTCGACTTAGGCTCTTCTGGCTAAGTTTCAACTTTAGATACGATGACAAAAATCTCAATAAAGCATACAAATCTTTGTAAAAGTACATGTGCTTCAAACAGTCTGATTAATAGATCGTCGTCAGGAATCGTTTTAAAAGGAAAAGGGGAAAATCAGATCACGTAGAACTATTTTTAAATAAGATATCGCGTGCAGACAAACCTGGATGGCATTGAGACAGGCGTTTCTGTCAATGGCTGTTTGCATTTGACGTATTATGACTACAGATGACGGTCGGGGTCTATGTGACAAGTGTCTCGTCCCATCCAAGACTCATGCCGTACTGAGTACGGCATGCGTCAACACTTTTACAAATGGTGTAGTCTTACTAAACACTCTCCAAAAAATTTCAAAAATCTCTAAATGAGTAAAAAAAATGAAAGAAACACTTGGAATAACCAAGACAAATGAATTAGCTTTCCACTGATTTGAACACTGAAAATTGCTTTTGAAAACTTGAGTAGCATGCTTTTTAGATGATAAAAAATAATCAATCAATAATGTCTGTATTGGCAACTAAAATTCTCTCTAGTAGTCGCAATGACCTTGAAGAAATACTAAAAATCACAACGAGAACGTATTAAGTGTTAAATTGTTCAAGTTGATTATAAATCACGAACTTCAACGGGAAAACTTTCGCAAATACTTGAAGGAAGCTTTACAAGATTTATAATTTGAGAAGTTTCTGTTGATGTCACATCTTCAATGACATCTAACTCGTTTTGAATTGGGCTGAGTGGGCGGAGACTCATGTATGTCAATAGAGATTCCCAAGGTGAACAAACGTCTGCACTTAGATGGGTCCAAGCGAATCAGTGACGAACTTGCAAAGAATACAGGTACACCTGTCCAGTCGCCAAATCTTCAACCTTGCTTACACTTGCCGTTATCGGCTGGAATATGATCATAATAGAAACCAAATAGAGATCTGCCTCGGCCTTTTTGCCTTATAGCTACATTTTGATAAACAGTCATAATATTTACAAGAGAGATTGGGCCCGATTCGGTTGCAGAGTGTACCTTTATTTCTCTTATCAAAGTCCTTAAAAGAATGCCCAAGAGAATTTAAAAGAACTTGTTCAAACCAAACCACAATTCAGTCATTGGTATTATTTCTTTTAAACTTTTTTTGCAACAAGGCATGTTGGTATACATGAGAGACGAAAGTTTCGTTTCTGATTGTTTCTCTAATTCTCAAAAATCTCTCTTTTAACAATATTTTGTTACTGTGAAAGAGATAGATAGTGTTCCTTAGTAATTTGTTGTGTAGTCTAACTAATATTCTCCTGTTACGATACAATGGCAATTGGCATGGAAAGCTTCCAGTGACCTTGGTAACTTGATGGGGTTTACGATGTGAAAACAAACTACTTATAAGTACTTGAGGTAATTACGCAGCTAATTATCTTATCATTTCAAACTCAGTTACGAAAATCTCACCTTCAAATTGTTTTTCATTGTTGCGAATTGTTCGTCCTTTACAAAGCACCTGTTTCCTGCATACTATTGAAATCTGCCTTTTTTTTTCTCTTTCTTGAATCCCAAAATCTTATTTCCACACAGATAGGGGAAAATGTCTTAGGTTTGTCTTTCTCTTTGTATACAGTTTTTTTGCCAGTTCTCTAGCTTAGGAACCTCGGACGGGATCAACCAGAATGAATTGCTAAGGTAGTTGACATAGGTTACCCTAAGATGCTGGACTGTTTGTTTATCGACAATGGGTGCGGCGGAGGAGTTGAACTCATAGTTCTGTTCTTTGTCGTAGCCTTGATGGGGTTTTTCTATTCAGGAGACATCTCGTGACGGGTGACAGGCAAATTGCTGGAGGCTATGGTTCGCACGTGAGTTATTACGGGACGAGTATTTCATGAACTTTTATCCGGAAGGTTATGCGATATGAAACATTCCCGGATCGCTCTTAATCATTGTTCTCAGTGTGACTACTGTTGAATGACAATAATGTAATCGTTACAGTACAGCTTCCCGTCGAGATGAAGAACGGTAAAACTACAAGAGTTGCGATCACTTTCGAAATATTATAATCTTAATATGTATTCTTTCATCTTTACCATTCAACAGACGTTTTACCAGTCCTTTGACAAAGACTTCCCGGCTACGTTCCTCGTATTATTGCTCGTTTTTTGCCCATGTTAACAAGACTACCCCCTGTGTGGACATCAGCAGGCACAAGGCCAAAACGTTTTCATTTTGCAAGTTATCATATCATAAGCCATTCTTTTCCTATGATGCAAATTGCCAAATAAAGCTCATGCATATACACGGCTACTAGTCGGGCCAATGCTCGATCTGACCACCTGACGGGAATCTTTCAATTTGAAGGTGGCGAAGCGGAGGCGCTGAAGGTGTCTTGCTAAGCCTTTCAAAAGGTATAGTGATATATCCTTCAGCACCGAGAAAGCGCAGTTTAACGCAAAATATGCACATTTAGATTTCTGGAAGTGAGTACATCGACAGCGTAGATCCACTTCTAACAACAGACGGAATAATTAATGATAGTTCGATTAAGAAAAGAATTGTAAACTGCGCGCCGCCACCGCTTTCGGTCCTGAAAGAAAACCTGTTCGCGACGAAAATAGCCAAATCATATCACTGCTTGAAGACTCAAGGCGATGAAAACCAAGCCCCGGATAGCGAAACATGCTCATTGACACTTTTACCCCTAAGAATGACTAGCATCTAATTTCTCCTTACAGCATCGTAACTTTATCAAACATTTAGATCACGAGAATAAATGCAATACAAAATGTATTTACCATATGCTCATGTTATTCCAGTCGAATGGCCTATTCTTTCGAAGTCATTTAAGTTTCGAGAGAAGACTTCAGTTTTCCAAGAAATAGGAAATCATGTATGACAATAAGTTTCAGCAAGCTGTCGAAAAGCAATTCTTCATGATAGAGAAAATTATTGTCGACGTGGTCGTTGCAATAAGATCATTCGGTATTAATCTGAGTCCCGGAACGTTAAAATAAAAGCCAAATCAAAACATTGAGTACGATAAGCAACAAAAGAAAAAAGCTGTAAATGGTGGAGAGGTAAGCTTTAAAGGAAGTGGTACAGCACTCAGTTATATCATGTTCAGGCAAAGTTATGACTTTGTTTGAGTGATACAATGACAAAATGTTACCACCCCCATTGAGCCACCAGGGTTGATGGTTGACTTGTTTTATTTTGGTTTGTTTGTTTGTTTGTTTTTTACTTTGCTTGTTTTGTTTTGTTTTTTCTTTATTTAACAGCGTTGCAAGCTTTTTTCAAACCTACCGGGGTGAATGACTTAGGACAGTTATGCGACTTCCTATGATGTCCCGTGACCTTAGATTCGTCAGTTACATAAGTTTCATAGTACAGCACACGTGAGTCTGTTCGTGATCAAGATCTATGGGTTTATGCAGTTATGTGGTAACAAAATAAATAAAAATACGATCCTATCGCACCAGGTGGGTCTTTCATCCGTAGGCGTAACTGACGCTCAAACATTCGAAATCGTCGATATCATTACGAGCCTACAATGCGTACTGCCCAGCCTTGTGCTCAATTGGTCAACCAGGGGTACCTGTGCACGTGCACGTTCCACTTTTGATGTCCTTTACGAGCGTGAAAAATATTCCAATATTCCAATGTTCCAAACGATTTTGTGTTATTTTCTAATTGTGGACTAAATTTGAAGTATTTCAGAGCCTCCTATTCTTGAAAGCAAAGTCTAGCAAGTTCTAGTTCCAACATATGTTCAGCAACTTTAAAAAATTCGTCCATGGTACAAAGCTGGTTTTCATTAACTTTGCCTCATTTTTTTTTTCTCGTTTGTAATTACATACCAAGGAAAATTTCTCTCTCCATACGAAAGGGTACTTTATCATCAAGTCTGTAAATCTATGGTATTTTTCCTATCAAAACAAACCTCAATTTTTTTTAAACCGACCATTCCGTCAACTTTTGTTTCAAATTCAAGCTATGAGGTATTGGATTCACTCTGAATGTTTTCAGAGATATTACTTAAAAGAAATAAAAACCCAAAAAGGAAGTGAGGCAAATGTTGGTGAAAATAGAGTGAAAGATGTAGGTTGAACAGTGTAAACGCATAAGTTACAGTAACGCGAAGAAGGTTCGTCTGGTCCTTGGCCATTTCATCTAACCCCCCCTCCCCGGATCTCATTAGTAATTCGCCTTACTGTCGGCTATACAATTCTCGTGATGTGATTTTGGAGAATTTGGTGCTGAATCAACTAAAAATCCCCAATGATATTTTTCTTTATTTCCATCACTTGCCTGCTCGATATTGTATTGATAGTCAGTATAAGGAGAAATTCTGTGTTGGGGCCCGTTTCTCGAAGGTTCCGGTGACTTATCAGGCCCGTAAATCTGTTCTGTTTTCATTCAAGGTGAGAGTTTGAAAGGTTTTAGAATTACACAATAAAACTTTCAGCCAAAGAAACAAAATGGATTGGTTAAGATGCCAGAAACTGCTTCTCTATTATTTAAATTTTGATTCTAAAATATAGCTTCGGGCCCGTTAATTTACCGGGACGTTTGAGAAACGGGCCCCTGGTCACTACGAGAGTAAGAGGGTTAAAGTCGCGACCACCTTTCAGTTTACAATAGTTACTTTCAGCATTGTCTTTCTCCATTTTTCTGCATCAAATGTTTTCTACATATCTAAGAAACTTCTCAATGTTTCTCTTCTTAGGATCACAAGCCAGTGGAGTCCTGCTTTAATTACATGGCATTTAACCGAACTCCCCTTTTAAGTCGAAAACGTTGTTCAATGATGCAGTCTAAGTGCACTCTCTGGTTGATTCTATGAGTTTTTTTTTTTATAGCTGTAGTTAAATGAATAAAATGAGATTGAAGGTGGAGAATGAAACCCTTCATTGGTTACATTTGACCACCCACACTATCAAGATTAAGCCAACCATTTTGCTGACATCTGTTTTTTAGAAATGGATACTGTAGAACGCCGCTAACTCGAACTAAGTTTACTCGAATACCCTCTAACTCCAACAAAATGCGATTTCCTTTGAATTTGGCCCCATTTTTCGGTTCATTTACCATCAGCTAACTCGAACTCGATTCACTCGAACTCTCGTTAACTCTGACTTGTTTGCTATTTCTTTGGCGTAAATTTACCCCGATAACTCCGACCGAAGTTTTACCTTTTTGATGGAGTGTCGAAAGTAATTCGAGATTACACTGGTTTTTCTTGACTTCGCTCTGTGATTGGTCCAGAAAACTCGTGCCACTCTCTCGACCAATCAGATGCAAAACTGAAACCAATCACAAGTCGGTTGCAAGCGTTTTCCCGCGCTTTGAGCAGTCTGCTTGGTTTTGATTTGAGCTCTCATTGGCTCTTAAAGTTAATAACTTTTCTTTTGATTGGCCGTTGGGAATATTTTGGTTTTTGTTTTATGGCACATAATTGAAAAGCTCTCTATTTACGCAGAGCTCCTCGACGCTTACGTTTAAAGTTTTCCACACTTATGCGCTGCTCATTCTTAATCATTTAAAATTGCTTACTTTGTTTGGTGAAATCCATTTATTTTCGTTAATTTCGTATGTACTTTGAATAAAACTGAAAGGAGAGTAATTTGAAGTAAATTTGGCGGTTATAACTACAAAATAGTTGCATGACTAAACTTTTACCGTTGAATATGGGTCTCCATTTACGAAGAGCTCCTCGATATTTACGTCTAAAGTTTTCCATACTTGTGCGCTGCTCACTCTTAATTATTTAAAAAGCTTCGTCTGTTTGGTGAAATCCACTTATTTCTGTTAATTTCTCATGTACTTTGAATAAAAAAAAAATGTGAGTAATTTGACATAAATTTGGCGCTTATAACTCTGCAAAATAGTTGCATGACCAAAGTGTGACCTTTGAATATGTGTAAAACACTTTGATCCAGAACGAAGCCACAAAGTCAGTAAAAATAATGAAAAGTGTATTATCTTCATAAAAATGAAGGCAGGCGCTAATTTATAATGAGTGTACTAATAGCCCTGAAGATTATTGGAGCAGTCTAGTTGCATCAATCGCCGACAGCAATTTATATACAAAAGCGACCAAATTATTTTTGATTAGGCTGAAAAACTAATAACTTTGAAGTACTCCAATTTTTTTGGTAGGCTAATCTATTAAAGATTTCGTAGGAGTATATCGATTTCTCAAGCTGCTACAATTCTATAAATAAATAGTATTATTAAAATTCTCTGAGAAGTGAAAAAAGTAAAAACAAAATAGAAAAATTAAGATAGCAAATTTGGCATAATTCGACAAATTAGCATAAATGTAATCTGCCTGATTGAAAACATTGTTGGAAGTTTACATCATTTTTCCAAATATCTAAAACATAGAAAAAAAACACTGGTGATTATTTTACTTTATCTAGGTACATACTCTTATTTAAATTGATAAGATGTTTTTTTTCCAAGTCCTTTGAAAAACAACCATTACAAACTTTAGAGTCCAAAAGATAGACCTTTAACAAAAACTGACACAAATATTTGAGCAAAACATTGACGATTGTTGCCATAAACAAAAGGTGATTATAACATCGGTGTGTCCAAAAGGCATCTTAAAAAGCTATACCAAATGACTAGCAATTAACTACGAAAAATCGACTGAATACGTATGAAATGAAGATGTCTCAGAGTTCTAAATTATTTTCAAAGAGTTTCTCACAAATTAAGTATATTTCACCTGTTGTGGAAACATTGAGCGTTCAAAATCAGATTGAAAATAATTCTATGCTTATACACGCGCGGTAGTTTGTGATATGATCTAAGGATGTTTTTCACCGTTCTTTTTTTTGTTGGTTTTTGAAAAGCCATTTATCTGTCGCTACTGCAGCTAACACTCTGGTAAAAAAATCAGCGTTCAATACCTACTAAAACTTTCGAAGTCCTGGAAGATAAGAACTTGAAATGTGTATATAATAGTAGTACCTTTACAGCCATGTCGGCGAGGGGAATTCCGCCTTTTTCGCTCGTTCCTCTCTTTGTTAAAATCTCTCTCTTCTTCCCGGATCTGTGGCTGAAACTTCTTCAGCTGTTGTTCAACCTTAACTAAAGAAAACAAAACAAGTTTGCTCTTTTCTAAACTATTTGTAAAACAAGAGTGAGTCAGTTCAAAGCAAGGTCAGCAAGATCGCATTCTAAACCAGCGTTTCTTTTCCTGAATACGATCAAGCTCATTAAAGCGCTGGGTTATCACAACTAGAGAAATATTTTTCTTTGCTTTGCGGGGGAGGACGACAGACGTGTTCTCTGTGTTTATGACAGCTGAATTGGCCATAGCTGCTAACTAAGAATTACCTCGCTTTATTTGCGCTCAATCCCACTGATTAATCCGTAGGAGTGATTGAATTTCCCCGCTCCTCTTGTCACAAAACGACGGAAATTATCAACTATTAGTTCATTCTTCTCCTCGCGTCGCTTTCTGTACTAGGGAAGTCAGTATTGCGTAGTTCTATCTCACATTTCCATTCAATTCAATTTGATAATAATAATTTACACGTGCTTTTGTCTATTGTTGCTTGGGTGTTGTTCGAGTTTTGCAGCTCAGCTCAGCAGCTAAAGTTTTTAGCTTTTGAATCTTTGTGCTCACAATGCTATTCCTCAAGCGGGAAGTTAAGATCGAAGTTAAGATCAAATCTAAGTGAACGTGTTGAACAATATAGATCAAGATTATCGACTGAGATCTCACGAAAAGCTTTCACAAACGACAGATGGTGGAGATCTTTGTGGTCCGAGGAAGATTGTTGAAAACCTCGCCACATCCGGGAGTTGAAATGATTTACCACCGCTGAAACTCTGAGTATCAGGTTAAGACAGGCAAGAATCCTTAGGGTGAATACGAGTGATGCGTCTAGAAAATGATAAATTCTCATCTTTTGCTTCGTTCTTTTCTTTGGGTTTGACGTTTCAAATGACACAAGATGACAGATTATTTATATCGTCAGCCTTCCCACTCGATTGGCTCTAAGATGGTAATTAGAGCAGGTGAAAGAGATGCTGTATTGCTTTTGCTGACTCAAGAAAAAGAAAATACAAACATTCACGTGTTTGATTTTCATAAGAAGCTTAAATGTCTTTTGACATTGAGGATAAATGATTAGTAATTGATATTTATATCAGTTGTATTGGCGAAATTTCGAAAATCAGTGCTTAGTATACACAGTTTGTCCAGTGAAGTGATTCTGGTCAATCGCAGCAAAAAATTAAAAAAAGGATTATTTTAATTCTGTTTCATCCACACAACGCGAGCGGACGAGCGAAGACGCTTATTCGAATAGTCAAACGGTTAGCTGCAAAGACTTCAACTTCCAGGCCGTTCTGTGATTTAGGCGGAAGATAGAAGAGAAAAACGTAAAAGGAAAAGAATAGATACTATCAAAATGTAGAGAGCCTAAGTCCGGGAAGGCGAACTTGATTCTTAAACTTTATGGCGGCACGGAGAGAGGAAATCTGAAGCAGTGTTTGCCCCTAGGAACCATTCAACCAGGAGACCAAACAAATTTCTATAAACACGGGACAAAAGAAGCGAGAATCTAAGGAATTAAGATCATGCTTTCTCATAGCGTGTCACATAGTTAAGTATGTACTAATTGGACTCTTTCACAGTTAAGATTCTCAATTTTTTTTCTCCAACAAATAATTCATGATACGCAGATATAGACTCACTATTTGTTCTTGATATGATTGTAGATCGAAACGACATTTTTCAAAAAAAATTTAATATTTCAAGCAGGATGTACACTTCAATCTATTTATGAGAAAAAGTAACATTGAATTTTGGAAATCTTGTGTCGCTGTTACAATGACATTGAAAACACGCGAAAGTGTTTTAAATGAAACTAAATAATTGTTGACATTTGCGGAAGGCTGTAGTTTATATAACCGAAAACAGTACGCAAAAAAATTAGTGAGCACATGGAAACTGTATGCATTTACCTCTCGGCGGGAACAATCTGTTATAATTCATTTTTCCAACCATTCACGTTTTTGCAACACTTTTCAACACACACCTGACAACGAATATACAGCTGGAAATTTTGGTGTCAGCCAATCACAAGCGAACACGTCATTTCCAAAATCGGTAATGCCTGCTTTCGTTAATTTTGTGTTTGATACAAAACTTTGAAGGTTTTTCATACGAGGAAGGCGAGTTGTCATAATGGTATGTGATACTTTATCAACGAAAAGTCTCGGAAGTCTTTTGCGAGATGTTTATCTTCTGCTTTTCTTTCCTCTCACTTACGATGGGAGACAAAGACAAAGAAAAAGTTTGAATCAAAGTTAGATTTATTTTAAATAATTTATCATCCTAATACGATCGATCTCTTATGTTGTTGGCTTGTGACTGTAAAAAGATCAAAACAGCATGATTGTGACAAGCATCTTTTATGATTAAGACAAAAGATTGAATAACTGGCTATATTTCTTCATTGGAATATTACGAAAGAGTAACAAGAGAATGACCTAGAAGCTGTAAAGACAAGAAAACGCAAGTTGAACGTTAGAAATCATGGCTTTCGCGCACTGCGGGAATAGTTTTGACTTCTTGAGTTACTGCAGCGCTGAGGCGGAGCGAACTTGGGTGTGAGAGTTTTTTGAAAAACTTCTATCGCATGACACCTATTTTATATCCAAGGTGATGGAATAAACCAGTTAAGCATTACTTATACTAACTGCACTTGTAAATATTAAGATAAAAAGTAAATACTAGAACTCTGTCGTCTTGTCTCAATTGCGTTCAAACACGTTCCAAACCGTTAAAAACTGAATGAGGAAAAACGTCTCGAAGTCAACATGGTTATCATATCATATCCAAATGTGCGACTCGCAAAATCTGAACGCAAATCATTTCTGCCTCTAAACGCAAATGAGGTGGGAAAATCGAATTGCTCTCGAAAGTGAAAATGTGCATGAGTTTGACATCGACATGCCAGAACTAAGCGATAAAGGGTGGCACTATGTAACATACTCAGCAAGATCGCCGGGTAGATATCCAGATGTTTTCCAATGAATGAATGAACTTACATTGATGCAACATAGTTTATTTCGACAAGACAGCGATACCATACCCATACCATTCTCACCGAGTTTACACCGCCTTTCTAAAACAAATGAAAGTTGTCGGTAGATGAAATTTTGCTTACCTCGCACTTCTTCTGTGATGCTTTTGTGAGAATATCTTTAAAACTTTCTGATCCCTCGGCCGCCTTTAAATACACGTGTCCCTTATTCTCGAAAATACAAACTGTACCCGTAGAAAACGAGATAAATCGAAGCGACCAACCACTAATCTACCGCGGGTATATTCAACACTCGCACCATTGGTCAGACTAACATTCATGTGACGCATACAATTCACAATCCGTGTTGTTCAACTTAGGATCCCACTAGGGTGCATTGCACTGCGACGTCACCTTCAACAAATGCAAGGTGTAAATCAAGTGCGAACTGTATAAAAATAAGTTTTTTCCGGTTTATTCGTTGATGGACATCGCTCAGAATAGTTTATTTTCCTTTTTGTGGCTCTTTGATTAAGTCATAAAAAACAGGAGAAGAACAGAATCAGAATAGATTGAGTTATTTAGCGAGTGAGTGAGTTTTAGGTCCATAAATAAAGCTAAAATTAGAAACAAGGAGCACAAGAGGTGAGGATGGAAAAAAAGGGACTGTGATCGTAATTCGATTGAAGTGAATTCCTGTTCACGTTGCAAAGAAGTAGGAGAGGACATTCCCATTGCCTGAGAAGCGAAAAACAAGACAGGCACCAATGCGCTCGTAGTGCGTCACTGACTACGTTGCGGTTTGCAGCTTTAATTTGTTTTTCATTAGCCAAAAGCTTCTTTATACTTCCTTTTGCGATATAAATACAAACAAACAAAGAGCAACAGCTAAGTTCAGCTTTGTACATGGTAAATACGTTGGAAAACATAGTGAAAATTATTTTTCGTTTTGTGCGTCAAAAAGAAAAATCAAATGGCGGTGGCAGTTCCAGATTGCAATTTTATTGCGACTGTAATGAAAACCTTCAGTTTAATGATTTACAGCGCAATTTTTTACAATAAAGTTCATGAAATCGAATCCATATCAATTCAGATCATTCGATAAAACAATGAATAGGCAATAAGTCATTCAAAAATTGCCGATTTATACTAAAAAACAAGCCATAGTAATTGTTGTTTAAAATAATAATCCATCGTTAGAACATTCTACAGCTTTGGTGAACAAAAAGTATGAGCTATCTAGGGTAACTTAAAGGTATTTTACTGAGTTTCATTACTCAGGATTGTTGAATCGTTATTTTGTCGTGGTGTACGTTTAATTGATTTTCTTTGTTCTAAAATACATTTACGTGCAATTCAGGGCCCTCAAGACAAAAGGTATGCTACCACATTTTTTTTCGTTTTTGTCTTTTGAAAGGTGGAACACTATCTTTCTTTGATGCTTCATGTAGCATAAAAGTACGATCAAAATCAAAATCAAAATTTATGAATGTAAACTGACAAAACAGAAATTGGAGGTCAAAGGAAAAGAAGATGACAACTTCGCGAGGGGGTTACAGTAAGTACATCAGTTTTAAACGTTGGTTTACAGCACCGCACACTCTCAGTAGTTCATCTTCAGTGAATTAAAACTGTTCTCAGGGATATATACAGCAACAAGTATTCTCGCACTTTGCTGCACGTTCGTCACTCCATGTTTAAAAAATTCGAAGGTCAAAGTTGGTCGTTGGGACACGCTTCAGTAGCCGTTGCTAGAGAGGTGCCCTATAAAATTTAAGCAGAGACGGGTGAGCTGAAACACATCCGTACTTGCCAATTTTATCCTAAACTTCCTACCACACTCTGAATAAAATCATCCGAATAATCATCAGTTGAGCTCATACACATCTTTTCACTTCGCACTGAGATTCTAAACGAACACTTGTTTCTTAACCCGCAACTTAGCTAAATCATACCGGTTTGAGCGCCAGTTTTCTACGCCACCTATTTCTCTCCGTCATGATCACAGCAGCAATTCTTTTGCTGTGAAGTGATGAATATGCAGGCCCACTTCTAAAAATCCAGTTATGGTTTAGGACCACATCCAGACATTCAGCATTAAATCTCTCTCAAGTCTTGTTTTTATTCATTTTAATTTTGCTTCTTCATATTAAATTTCAACCTTGTGACCAACAGCTGGGCTGTATTTTTCGCAAACTAGGATATTGTTTCTCTGAACTAGTCCTCGCGTCCCCACTTTGAAGATTTAAGGAGCGGTAAATTTGAGAGTGATCGGCATTCAAATTTGGGTATCTTAGCCCTTTCGCTCCCAAGATATCTAGTTAGTATTTCTCCTTATTGTCAGAAATACAATTCTTGAGACGTTAATTCGGAAAATTTGGTATTGGATCAAGTGATAACCCCCTGATTGCTATTGTTCTTTAATTTCATCAATTTGTAAAGCAGAAAGTCTCTCTCAGTGACTCAAGGGAGTTATAGAAAGGTTAACATAAATTATGTGTTTGCACACAATATGACCGAGAAGTGCAGCGAATAGAGCAAACAAATCGAACCACGAGAAGACCTTACGGCACGCCCAACTCAGTCGAGGATAGCAAATATTTTCAAGGAGTGAAGTATACGACGTAAGCACTAGTTACTAAATTCTGAATACTTTTCATCGCTCGATACTGGGTATCCGGAAGGAGAAAGGAGATTTCTCTTGCAGCCCGATAGGTGTGCACTCTTGTACCACAAGCCACCGTCGTTTGTTTTATGACTTTTCATTGTATAACTTCCGGTGTTGAAACCACTCCGCTGTTTTTCTTTGTTTGTTTGTTTTAGTTGTTTATTTTTGTTGGTTTTTTTTTTCCCAAGGAGGCAGGGGAGGCAAACGGTCTTTAAGCGTTGGCGAGCGACAGAACTGTCAACAGATGTGTAAGTTAGGCGTATTTCGGTTTGGTTCATGGTAAAAGTTTTTGTATATTTTTCTGAGTGGGAACTGATGGGGAAATGTGCGAGGACTGTTACCCACTCCCTCAACTTTGGACAGCGTTCAATTAATTTCACATTCAGAAAACGTGCACCATTTCTATTTTGTGCGTAAATTGGCTGTTCAATTTACCTTATAAGTACTGGTGTTTTCATTCGTCGTTCGGTCTCTAAGAAATATCCCAACACATGCTAAACTTTACCCGAATTTACAAAGAAAAGAGTCGAATTCAGTTTGGTCATGAGTGGGGAAGAAAGAACAAACAAGCAATTTGCCTTTGATTGTTGTTACGTAACACACCATAGCATGTGGCCAAAAATTAGAACGAAGAAAGGAGACAGGTTACTTTTAAATAATCGCTTTTAATAATTAAAAGTTATTTTTGTTTTTGCAAGTTTTGCCTTCTCACTAGGAGGAAACGTAAAAGAACCTGCTTTTACATGAGATTTACCCGAAGAACTGCGCATCGAACATTAACATATACTGCTGCATGCATTTTTATCTTTTGTGAGTTCCTTCGATCAGCAGTTTCGCTTTGTGATTATGTTCTATTACGACAAAAGCCTCTAAGCTGCTCTACACTAAGCTGGATTCGTATAAATCCGAGTTACCAAGAATATCTGACATACGGTTCCCGTTAAGCTTTACATTGCTCATCACAAGCTGTTTTTTCTTTGTTTTCTCTTGTTCCTCGTTCACGGATTGAACGGGCATTGCTGTTCCAGTGTTTCGCGGGTTTTCTGCTTGACTCGAATCGGCGACTTCAGTGTCATTCTCATCGATTGGATTAAGGATGTCGACTCTAGAGTTACTTGGACATGTTACACTTTCTACCTCGGATTCCAACGAATGTGTCATTGAAGTTAAACTACCCACGCTATCAATTCCAGAATCACCGACAAAAATTGCACGAGCTCGCTGACGATTGAATAAGGGAACACTAGCTGGCCTGCTTGAACTGTCTCTTTGTTGTAACGCCTCGTGTCCATTAAATATCACTTCTCCGTCCGTACGTTCAAGCGCTGGTGATGACGCACTTTGAACACGTGCAGTATCCTCGCCAGATGATCGTGAAGTCGATGATGATAACCGGGTAGCTACGGACTCATCAACGAAATGTTTGACAGAGACGTTTTGTACACTAGTCGGAACCGAATAAACAGAAACTGGACGTGTGGAGAGTACTTCCCCGCTTGGGTGTGCTGGATAACTGGGATAGTCATGGAAGATCCCATTAAAACCATCAAGTGTTCTTGGAGGTTCATTGGCCGATCGATACCAACTACCAGAGAGATTCGAAGAGAGTCTACCTAGCGGCAAAGGTCCATTCATTGAAAATAAATCTGGACTCGATACAGATTCAGACTTTTTAAGAAAAGGCGAGCCAACGTGTTCACAAGTATTATTGTTTGGTTGTGTTATGTCACACTGCGATACTTCCGTCATTCTGTCACCATGGTCACCAGTGAAGCTTGGATCAGTTGCTGTGCGACTCATGGTTTCACTTTGCGGCACGTGGACGTAAAGTACACGCCCTTGGCGTCGCTGAGCCAGAAGGCTTTCCATTTCCGAGTCATGAATCAATTTCTGATCCTCAAAAGAAGTGTGCCTTCTCACCGGTTGGCCCCTTGGATCACTCTGGCTAATGTTCGGTGCGGAAAATCGCGGAATTCCCATGGGTTGTCGAAGATTCCCCATCGAACTACCCACCTTCGAAGGAAAGTGGTACGCATCGGCGTGATTGAAGTAAACGGAGTCGCTATGTGGACGGTGCATTACAACCGGTCGGACAAGATTTCCACTCCAGGCGTTGGGGAGGGAGTTTGGTCGTGGCAACATCCCTGGTGTCTCTAAACGGGTCATGTCTACCCCGCTCTGTTTGGGGTTAAAACCACCTAGTTCTTCACTTATTGATGGTAAATTTGAATCGGAGTTTGACGAAATTTGTCGATGACCCAGCGCAGAATAGTGTCCAAACGATTTAGCTTCTGTGTAAAATGGTTCACCGTGACTTGAGAGGGTAATGGACGGGTGCGCTTCAGCACCCATTGCGAAATAAACCGGGAATGTTTCACTTCGCGACCGATTTAACCCTGGATCAAGGTAGAGTTCTTTAGTGCTCGAAATACCGCTGTATTGAGCTCCGGATGATAAACGCCTCTCTATTATTCTTCTGTCTTCTTCATCGAAATGGTACGAACCGTTGACATATCCATTAGGAATGATTCCTGAGGACTTGCTTTTCTTGGAATTTTTTCTTTCCGTTGATATTGCTGGAATACATGAGTTCCTTCGGGTTTCCACGAGTTTCCTAGGTTCTGCAAGCTCATTTTCGCTGTGCTCGATAAGCGGGGAGAGAGTAAATCCGCTTTCGTCGTGCGAGCGTGATGGGGATGATTTGCGTTTCGACGCCGAGAGGCGGCCTCCAGCACTTGGGTCAACCTGGACTAACTGATCAGGCATATCAAACGTAAATACGGCCTTTTGTCGGACCAGCGGAGAGGATCCTCGTCGCTGTCGGTGCCGATCGCTAATCGTTAATGAGTCGTCAGACATTCTCGCACTCGAGTCGTTACTTTCTATGGATACAGATACCGCAGTTGACTTCCCATTATGATACTCGTCGCGTAATCTATTTACTGGAGAGGCTTTGAATCGCGAGCTGTCATGGGGTTCACTTTTGGATCGCTTGGATGTATGCGTACTCTTAGTGTTTCTTTCATCGACGCCTTGGTAACTATGTCCGTCACTTAAGTCTCGCAAACCATTTTGGACCAAAGATCGACCTTCTTGCGTCTGCGTTGCAGTTCCCGACTCTCTTGCAGCAGTGGGTTGAGAATGTAGATGAGCCACTTCCTCCGGAGAAGACAGCACATTGTCATCGGGATTTTTGCCACTATTTCTTCGACTACTCGTCGCAATAGTAGCCTGGGTTTCAGAGCTTCTACGATCTCCGGTCGACGTTGCCGGGGACTTACGCGAACCTGTGTCAGTTTGAGCAGATTGGGTCTTCTTGTTTTTCTTCAAAGCTTTATTCTGCCAGTGTTTGGCTGTAAAACCAACAACATACAGACTGCCGCGGCGTCCCATCCGCCCCCGTGGGTTCAGCTTGGGCGAGCCTTGCGTCGAATCTATAGACATGGACTGGTTAGAAGAGGAACTTCTTTGCCGAGAGCACGGCGGGGTTTTCATCTCAACAACAGATGAACCACTTTCAGTATCGCTTCTCTTTGGACTGAGTAGAGTTGTTGCTAAGGACAATTCAGATGCATTTTCAGAGCTTCTGGAGTTTGCATTGAAAGCTGATGGTGACGACTGCTGGGATACACTCTCTGTGTTGGACACTTTCTGTGGTGTATCTTCAACTAGCACTGAACACGAAGGATTACGCTCTACCATTTCTATTTCGATTCGTTCTGCCTCTGGAACTGCAAACAAACTACCTCTCTTTACTGCTTGCCCCGACGTTGGTAAAGAGTTTCTTGGTGATGGAGCAATGACCACAGTGTTTGGGTTCGGGAGCCGTCGCCTTTCCATTGGAGTCGCTCGAGGAGTGGAGCGAATGCTAGGATAAGGTGACGACCAACGGTTTCTACTACCAGGGCGTGAGTCATCCTTTTCCGAGCCATCTTCACTTTCGATATGATCTGCCACCAGTTCCTTGGAAATTTTGGGACTGCTTTGCGTCACGAACGATTGTGCAACCTTGAGCGCGTTAGCAGCACCAATAATCAGCGGTCTCTTCCTCTTCGGCAGCTTGAGTCTCGCTTTTGCATGAGAATAGTACAACGAAAAGTTGCTGACTATCACCGGAACCGGAAGTGCAATCATAAGAACACCACTAATCGCACAAAAGGAGCCCACGATTTTTCCTTCCCAAGATTCCGGTGCCATGTCTCCATAGCCGAGCGTCGTCATGGTGACGACGGCCCACCAGAAGGAGGCTGGAATAGTTGTGAACTTGGTGTCGTGAATGTCTTTTTCGGCGTAATAGATAACACTTGAAAATATCACTACACCTATGCTTAGGAAGAAGGCCAGAAGAAACAGCTCGCTACAACTCGACCTTAAAGTGTGGCCGAGGATTTGAAGACCATATGAATGTCGCGAGAGTTTGAAGATTCGAAAAACTCGAATGAGTCTGACAACACGCAGAACTACAATAGTTTTGATATTGGAAGAGGTGATGAACAAATCCAAATAAAACGGCATGATGGCACAAAAATCAATCCAGTTCATAGGTTTCTTAATAAACTGCAGCTTTCTTGGGCAGAAGATAAGTCGCACAACAAACTCGAGTGTAAACCAAGCTACGCAAATGATATCCGTAACGTAAAGGGCCTGGTACTGAGTGGATGACTTGTCTTCAAAGAAAGGGACACTTTCCAGGCAGAAAGTTATGACGGAGGTCAGTATGAGGATCAGTGTAGTGAATGCAATGGCCTGCGAAGCAAACAACATAATTTAGTATTTGAGACTGAAGAAAAACAGCTGAGAACTCCGCAAGGTAAAGGTATACAGCCGCCGGAAGGCAATGGGCCTAATTGTCAGTTGTTGTTTAGAGAGCTTTTTCATAATAGAAGAAATAAACCTTTTACGTGTTGGTGAAAGCTTAAGAATAATTCTGTGACATTGATCAAGTCGAATAAGCATAGGAAACATAATCGAAGCAAGTCTGTGAGCTTGGGAAATGAAAAACGTAAATGAGCGTGTTAAATACAACAAAGGCCCCAAGAAAAGGGGACTTATAATAGGGACAAAGTTGCAGTTTTCTTTGGAGGACCTTTGTAAATGTTTATGGATCTTAACAATTACTCTATATTTTTCCAGCTTGTCTTTCGCGATGCGAGTTATCCTTCTCCACAGGTGACTATTCTTATTCCTTGCATATCTAATTAAGTTTCTCTCAGTTTAGGATCTCTTATATCTTCCAATGTGTTTACTTCACTTTTCTTTTCCTAATTGGTCCATACGCTTGAACTAGTTACACGGCGTACTGGCGAAAACGAAGAGAAGATTCTTGAGTTAGCTCTCTTGTTAAGTGGTTCACTGCCTCGGGGAGAGACTGCGAGACGGCATGACTCGGGGGAGTCACAATCTTTCTGCATAAAAAAATGAAGGCGAGCCTCGAGGATTTTTCTTGCTAAAACATCCGTGAACGGGGCCTTCATGATTCCTGCAATTTTCGCGGTATTTTGCTGTCTTCATTGTTGGTGTTTGATTTATAATCTACAAACTCACAAGAGGTTTTCAATTTTGCTGATCCTAGTAACAATAATGGCTCAGCTCACCGCAGAGTCTTTGTAGCTCAATGATAGTGCGAAGTTGTGCGGAAACTAAAGGTCTAGATCCTCACGAGGACTCAGAACGAAAATTTCTTCATTTCATAGCACCGAACTTAAAATTCACCATATTTAGGAAAGTTCTCGTTTCCTTTTCTACACATCAATCAGGTTCGCCATTTCACAAAGATTTTGTGACATTTCAACCTGTTATATAAGTGATCTCGCTCGAAACAGCTTCGCTTTAAAACGTTAAAACCCCGAGACAATTTTGCAAAAGATCAAGACTGCGATAAGGAAAAAATGGTTAAAAAGTGAGTCCGCGAGACGCCAAAATTTTGACTAGACTCTTTCAAGGCTAAATAGAAGTTACAGTTGGGTACATGGGAAGACAGAAGGGCAATCATGGGATTTCTCCGGTTTCTAAAAACTGTAGTCGTCTAAAATTTGTTCTCAATTTCAGAAACAAGTCATTTACGTTTTTCTTCGCTTGTTTATACAGGCAGCAATATACATATACATTGGTTTGTGCAGCAGTCAGGCCATACTAAATCCAATACTCTGTTGTTGAGTGGTTGTAAAGCAATATATTACAACAAAGGCAAAGTAGATTCTCCTAATCTCGTCCACGTACGACTATTCTATCGAAACACCGCAATACGTAACTTTAAGAAAAACAATTGAGGAGTATCGCCCCCTCAGTAAAAAATTCTGTAGATCATGACTTGACGGCTGGCGAAAACTTGTTTGTTGTTATTATGAAAAAACCATTCAATATCGTGGGAGATTTATGTCACCACAAATTACGTCAGACAAGTAGTCGGAAGGTTTATATCTATTAATCAAACAAAACAGCAACTATCTCCTTGTGACAAAACCGATTATATTTTTTGTCTTTTGAAGCTTTCTGCTTCAAATTAAACATAGTTTTGACAGTGCGTAAACTTACTTTTAGCGCTTTGATAAAACAAATGAAAGCTCAGCCATGTATTAAGAACGATTTTGCTTAGATTCAGTCAAGCTTTACAACACATGTGATTCTATGATTCTTATCCAGGTCACGTGCAGTATTTTCAACAAATAAAAAGCATGGGTAATAATTTCAGAAAATCAATTCCCAAACCGGGAATATTGGTCAGAAAATGAAAGCCATAGGTCATTTTCCAATGTAGATCCTGAAATTTAAACCCGGCTCGCTTTTCTCGAGTAGTGTACGAATTACAATAATTGTGCACAAGAGTCTTTCAGTGAATGAACAAAGAAAATAAGATGAAAAGGAATTTGATAAAAAATTTTCCACTTAAGCCTTTTAGGTTGGCAAGAGAACAAAAAAATAATTAAAAAAAGAGACCGTTTAAGACATGTTTTTGGCACTTATAGAACGTCAAGCGTTGCGACAATTCTTGACAAAATTTCTTTGAAACCAAAAACTAATTCCACACAATTAGCAATGACGACAAAAACTGCAGGATGCGATCGTGAAACCATTAAGTACATTGACGAGTGTTTTACAAAATGAGTATAATGAAAAAATCAATTAATAAGTTGTAAAATAGGTCAAATTTCTACTTATGAAACCACAAGGGATGACAGAATGAAACGATAACAAATTGAGTTTTTCGATGCAAGGGAAAAAAAGACCAGAAAACTCTCGAAATAATAGGTTATGGCGCACGATTCCGAGAAACGTTTTGACTTAATTATATCAGGACAAATGGCTCAGCTGAAATTAAAAACGTTTATACTCAGCCGTTACTTAGCGTTGACTGAAATGAATACAAAATTTTCAATTTCAGTCATGTTGCCGCCGCATTTCGATAACATTTAATTTTCGATTCTTAATAAAAAGGATCTTTCGCGAAATTGTGTGGTGATTTGTCTTCGTTAGTTAATGCAAAGGTGAGATGTAAAAAGATTAAGTCAAATCCCATCGATATTCAATCGAAAGACTGTAAACTGAAAACGAAGCGCAATGCAACTCACCGTGGGACTTTGAGAATCATTCCTGCTCCACATTTTAAGCAAAAATTGCAACAGATTTTTACTAAACAGAATTTGAAGAGATCACAAGATCAACCAGAAATGCAAAGTTTACTCGAAAAACTTAAAACCAAAATGGTAACATTTGTAAAGTAAACACGTGTTATCTTAAGTTACTGAGAAGTGTTTGAAACATTGTCCTTTCCCTATTTATTTATGTTGTATACAACGAACTGAGGCAGCTTTTTGCTTGCTGAAACCTGCTAAAATTACGTTCGTTCAGTGTTGTTGGTTTTTAATCTTTGCGTTAATAATTGCCAACTTCGGCAATTTACCTATCGTTTGAAGAAAATGTTCGAGAAAAGCTGTTGCCTCAAAAGGTTATGAAAACCAGAGAGATTAATTTTCAGCGAATAAACCGATCACGTAGTTCTATGATGAGACAGACACTTAACGCATGCGTGGATACGATCGAAAAGAAATTCACCACCATCGCTGTCATGTTCCATTGCTAAAATACTCCGTGAAAACAGCTTATCAGACTAGATCGGAAAAATATCTTCGAGGGCATGAAACGTGTTTGTCTAGCTTTATTTTTATTTTTCCTATTCTATAGAACTCACATGTTTCAATAAAAATGACGAATTCAAATTTTGACGATCGCGACGTAATAACACACAGCATTTCGTATTTTGAAAATTTACTATTGTACCGAAGACGAAACAGTCATCAACCAAATGCAACTCTTCCATTTAAATACTAAAAAGTGTATTAAGGAAAAGTTTGAAAGTTCAAGATGAGAATTGACGCAAAAAACCTCAATCTGAGATTAATTTCCACCTCCACTGTTCGCCCGGCCACCTGCCAAAGGCTGATGAATCAGAGATATTACTTTCAGTCTGCGGCCACTAATATATTTGTTATTAATGTGAGTTTTCCCCTCTGGTTGATCCTTAAACCGCCGTGAAAAAAGAACGAAAATTTTCACCGAATGATTCACGAAGGATTCAATCAAGGCCGAAATTCAATCAAGGCACGCGTTAAAGATTGTTTATTCGAGAGCGATTAACTATAAACACAGCATCAATTCTATTTTCCCCATTCAAAATCGTTTTCTCGTGTCTGCGCACTGAATCACAACAACGTAGCGATGATTCCCGATTCGTTTGTAAATCGGCGCCAAGAATTTAGGTTCGCGGTTACCAGAGGGCGATGTCAAAATGAAGATAAATGGAAAAGCAAAATGGAGCTCAGGTAATCCGTCACGTGTCGTGCTGTCGCTTTCAGTTTCCTCGAATAATACTTAAATAAAATAATCGCACGAGAGATTCTTTTAGTGGAGCGTTTATCGAGCAGGTCTCTTAGAAACCAAACTGACCTTAGTAAAATCATTTCGCAGCCACATTCATGGGTGTTTTTACTTGAATTTTTAGACGAGATCTAAATAAATAAAATGGCCAAGGCCTAAAATGCATTTGCACAAAAGCGTCAAGCGGAGCACACAACTTCACGAGCGATTCGTGTAAAATTAAACAATATTGACAATACTCATGCAAAATGAAGCGCAAATTAGAAGCATGTTTTTTTCTATTACACACGTTCGTGTAACTTACCTGGGCCAGCCGAGACGAATACGGCTCCTCAAAAGTGGTCCAGACTTTCGGTTGAATTTTTTTCCAGAGAGTACGGTTCTTGTTTCTAATGCTGTCGGCGACGAGCCCGTACACCGTCATATCCATGTCTGAAAGGCTGTCCCTGTCTGAATCATGCCCGTCCAATGTGTCCAAATTCGCCTGGGCTTCGCGATGTTTCTTATAGTTCAACCAGCAACATGATTCAACCTGTAGCTCGTCGATTCCCCAAAATGCAAGCTCCTCTTCAAAAAGCGGACCGCACACATCATTGGGGCAATGAAGTTTTCCCGTGCGGTAGAAATTTAAGATCTGCGTAAAGACCGTCGGATGGCGATCAAAGAAATACTCGTTGGTATTTGGGTCGAATTCGGGAAGTTGTGTCTTGTTTTCCGTGATCCAGGACAGTCTAGTGTCAGGGATGTTTTTTAGAGTAGTAGTGTAAGTCTCGTGTCTAATACCACCGACGTTTATAACCACTTTCTCGTTAGCTCGAGGATCTTCAGGGGAAGAGAGGCGAATTTCTTTCAATGACATTGCTGGCAAGGTTATGCTATAATCCCGCTCTTTGCATCTTATCGTTGGCAGAACACCTAAGAAACCCCTTTTTCGCTCAGTAATCGCACCACGCAAACCATAAGTAAAAACCGAATTACTCAGCACAAAGAGGCATGTTGGTCCAAGGCTACATCATCGCATAGTAACGAACACGACGGCGCGTCTTTTCGATACGAAATCCGCCCGCGCTACTGCTATTTGCCCAGATCTCGAAGATTCCTCCTGCTCAACTTTCTAGTGCAAACTGTCAATAATACACACCATTAATTGCGCTCCGATTTTCCGAAAAAGTAAATGTTGCACTTCTTTCCAAAGTGTGAATGCAAATTCGATTTCGTCGGCACAAAACTCGGAACTAAAGTGGATTTTGACAGATGGTGAAATAAAAAAACCTTTATGCTGTGTGACCCAACTGAGAGGATCACTCTATACAATTTCCATCAAGCTCGCTGTTTTCCCCCTGCGGTTTCACAAAAAATATTTCCTCTTCATACAGAAACCATAAAATGTTATAAACAACATTTCGAATTTAGTGCGCACGCGTTGTCACTGGCCACCTGCTTGCAAACACGAACAGGAAAATATCGGCGAGCTGTTCTCCAATTCTATGGATCATCTACGAAAATAAGTTCCGTAGCGCATCTCCAGTTAAAGGAAATTTTTATGAGGTACGGAACTAGCCAAACAATGCGATCATCAAGGTTAAAAAATGGACAATATCAGCGTAGGAAGAGAGAAAAAAGGCAGCAATTTATTTCTGTTTATCGCAGCTAATGCCTAAGGGTGTGTCGACAAAGTGACAGTAAAAGGCTGTACGGAGAAAGACGGCTTCTTTAAAAGAAAGAGCATTTTTACGGTTCTGACAAGGCAAAATGACAATACTTCAGAACGGCGTGACGTAGAAGCGCGCAGTTGAATGCAATCTACGCATGGTCAAGACGAACGGCATCTGGTAAATATTGTCGTATGCAAGAGGTAAAGTCTTGAAGATATACGATGCTAACCTTTGTCTTCAACTTACATAGTTCTTAATGTGAAAGCGAGTTCAATATCAAGTAGTTCAGTATCAGTAAACAATGCTAACCACAGCTCAAGAAAGACAAAGCGAGAATTCTCCTTCTTCGTCGGGGTTGGCCAGCGAAAAGAATTCTCAAACAGATGAAGCAATTACGCAATTTAGTTGACGCTTTACTAATTAAGCTCCCTCGCGACGGGTGATCAAGCAAGGATATTAAATACGGCGAAAATCATTTCGTTCTTTTTAAAATGTTAGAACGAATCTTAGGTAACAAGTTAACGAAAGCGAAGCTAAAAAACATATATTTACCTAAATAAAAATTCAGAAAATTTAAACAAAGTAGAAAAATGCAGATGATCAAGTAATTGGTCACCAAATCCCTCTGATGTCACCTTCGCCTTCAATTAAGAATTTGTCTTTTGTGCTTGCCTTCAAACAGTTTCTTTACACCGGCGATCAAAATTTGAATATTTATAAGAGATTAAAATAACTCTTTTAAATTGAAATAGAATTTGCAAATATTGCTGGAAAACAGTCACGGAGATTTATGCATCCACGATGTTAAGTTATAGTTTCCGCTTGAAACAAAAATAAGGCTTCAAAAAAACACAAAAAAAAACTGGCTAAAACGCCTTGCCGACTGACTAAAGAACATAATATTTGATGCAATACCTTTTGAATTTTTTTCTTCCGGGTAAAAAATTTGGAAGACGACTGATACATCGGTGTGTTTCATCGCATTTGAAAGCAACTTGGAAATTTAAGGAAACTAAAAAAGTAAAGAAATTAAGTAATATGGCAGCGCGTTTCGAAAACTCTCCTTAAGATTACTCACTGATAAAAGTCTTTCTTCTATTTGCTTTGCAAGTTCAACTGTCAGTCTTTGCAATTGACGCCTCTAAGAGCAATCAGTTTTTTAATGGAAAAAACCATTAAGTGTGATGCAAGCCTCTTGCTTATATTAGTTATTATCGCTCGAGGCTTATAGTGCAAGCAACCGTAAAAAATCGCACGTTTGTAATACTTCAGGTGAAAACTAGGCGACTCAACACCTCGTTAGTGAGCTCTTAAACGCCTTTGATCGCGTCGCCAGACCGCGCTTTACGCGTTTTAATCTAACGTAATTATCGCATAATAGGTAGCTAAGACACGTGCCATGCAGTCGAGTTCTGGCCAGCAGGTTCATCATAGCTAATTTAAATTCAAATATTTAGAACCGAGTTGCTCAATAATAATAGAAGCAATCTATCTGACTCGCAAGTAGAAGTTAGAAGTTGAAGTTACGAGCGCAAGTCGAAGACATTTTCCTTGCAGCGATCACGCATTAGTTCCAGAGAGTAGTAAAGTAAATCGCCTTCCTCGATGTTTACTTGCACAACCCCTTTTGGAATTACTTACAACTTCACATTCCAAATAAATACTATCTCGACTTTTTTCCCTGCGCCAGCGGCTCTCTGACTTTTCTTTTTTTCCCTGCTAACTTACCCAGTTTTTTCCGCGCCAACTCGAACGTCTTTTCTAGAATTCACTTTCATTACCCTAAGTTTTCTGTACATTCTTTCCCGAGTCCTTTACCACGCGTTTACCGTCTAAATTGCGAGACTTAAACACGACCTTAATGAGTTTCCCACGCTGACCTCAACAAATATTACCGCGTTCTCCTATGTTCTCTGTGTGCAGTGCACGATTTTCAGCCATCTTTTACCCAGGGTCTTACGTTAACTTAAGCGACTTTTCCCGTCTTTTTTTTTTTTTATTTTTTATTTTTAACCCGCTACCTGGTTACAAATCTCCAGTGAATAGCACTATTTTTTTCGAGTTCAGTTTATGACCTTTCCTGGGTTTTCGTTCCAGTGTTCTAATTTAGTAATTCTGCGGATTAGCGATTTTTCGTGTGTTTTTGGGGACAAATTTATTAAAAATTTCCACTAAGAACTAATTTTTGCAATTTACGGTTCTAGCAGCAGACAATTTACAAATAAAATGCACTAATATAGCAAATAATTTTACCGGTCGAGTTTTTCAGAGGGAAGCTACACGATCAAATGAATATTTTCAGTGAGTCGCAAACGAAGACTACTAATTCACTCATGATTCGCATACGGAAGTGTGCGATTCGCAGACCGAAGGAAGTAAATTTATGCAGCGATGCATATTCCAGGATATTTTTTTCTGGGTGGAAACTTACTTTTAACAGATCGAGATCAATTTGAAAAAAAAAAAAAACTAAACCCGCACAACTTTTATGCCTCACGGTCCTTGCACGCCATTTTTGTGACTTTTTTTTCTGCAGCACTTAAAAGCACTAAGCATGTAAATGTAAAGATTGCGTAATCAACTGAAAAGTAGAACACCATGTTACGCAATACTTCACCTATGACTCGAATGACTTTTTTTTTTTTTAATGAATAAATCAGCCAACTACAAGCAAATTAGACGGGAAACGCAAGTTTGAGCGTAAAGATAAAGCAGGGCACGAAAGCTTGTAAACGAACCCCACTTAAAACGCCCTCTTCTTGTTATCGGAAAAAAAACCAGTAGCGAAGCAAAAAGGTGACGCTGTGGTTGAAAGGGGCGGAATAGAATAAAACTCTACGATTAATCTTATCATCAAAATATGATCAGATCTCGTTAATTTGTTTCTGTGACCTACGTTGGTCTCCTCATAAAAACAGATGGGAAGATCCGGTTTTTTTCCAAAGTATTTTTACAAGATTTAATCTTTTTGATTGAATGACTTGCATCCTGTTTGTGTGTACCTTTCTCTCGATTTTCATTCGGCAAGACACATAAATGAAAAATAAAGCCTTAAGGAAATAATCAGTGGCTAAGATAGCTTTCCAACACATCATTTGGGATAATATTACCTGAGCAGGAGGGCCAACTTTACTTTCACAAAAAACGCGAGAGCAATCACAAAACATCATGCAATTCTTCAAGTTCAAGTTCAAGCTTTCACGTCTTGACTGAGTACAAAATAAAACAAAACAACAGCGTACAAAAACAAACACACACACACACAAAACACAAACACAAATCAAAGCAAAAAACTAACAAACGAACCAAACACAAAGTCCGCTAAGAAAGAATTTAGACTCGGGAACCATACAAGTTAGTGAGACGAAATTTTCACCGTTTCACTCCAAGGAATGACCGAAAAGCAATTTCTTCTTGAAATATCAATATACTATCTAGCTGACTGGCAGTGATAATAAAAAATGATATTGTTATTCTTTTTATTTTGTTTTTGGACAGGAGGACCATTGATACGTACCTTTAAAAACACCAAAACAAAAGTGTACGGCGAGGAAAAACACACATATGTGTACTTAATTAAACGTGGGAATTTTACAAACATCGCTATCTAAAGTTGAAATCAAAAATGTTTTGGAAACCGTGACTAGTCTCTCCACTGAAAAGGAACTGTCGAAGACAGAAAACCGTCCAACTCTAGCTGTAATCAGCCAACAGAAGCTGAAAGCGAAAGATAAGAAACTGGGAGACGTTTTCACTTGTCCTTGAGAGTTTCAGGACCAATCACAGAGCGAAGTATAGCAAACCGAATGCAATACTAAATTACTTTCAACACCAAATTGAAAATTGGAAACTATTGTTTCCAACTCCTTCTTCTATCATTATTAACAGACTTCAAATCATTAACTATAAAATATTTACTAAAAAAGGGGCGCGTGAATTCGCGAAAAACATTGATGCTTGTTTGAAGTGAACCTTCAGTCTCTTTACTTTGCAAAGACAAGCCAGGGAACACTGGTCGATGTTTCAGGGCCAACAACAGTTTGTATAGCTTTCAGAAAAAACAAAAACGTATGTTCTGTAAACACCAATTATAGTATTTGAAACTCTGTTCGTTGACAAGCTGTGTACACTCTAGATCCTTTTTTTCCCCAAACTGATTTTTCTAGATTGCAATGTAGGGTTGCTGTTGTTGTTTTTATTCGCTTTATCCAGATTTTCATTTTTTTAATACAACAATAAGACCTGTGTCATTATCCGAAATTTTGACATAACCACAAATGGAACCGAATCCCACGCAATATTGGTTAACAAGAAAGTTGCCAGAGAAATAAACAAGCCGCGAAATTATTCAAAAATTAACATGAAAAAGAAGTTTGACAGATCGGAGAAAAATTTGAAGGCACATCGAACTTAATATAATGGACATCTGCACGCAATGAAAACAGATCCGATTTTCTTGTGACGACATAAATAATCCCCTTTACAGTTCGAACTTATATTCAACTTAAACAACGAGATGATCTAAGCTACATCTATTTTGTAACTTTTACACAAAATTTTATTATGCAAAGTGTTTTCTTTTTTCCAGCCACGAAAACCTAATTTTGAAAACTTGAAATTATTTCGATATCTGTATGGCCGGGAAACCTTCTACGCATGTACGTCTGAGGGTGTGAAATGGTACCCTTGCTCACATTAACACTCTTTCAACATAGTAAAGTTGTATTGTCTTCCAGCACCAGGCAAGTTTTCTTGTGAAACGTGTCTCAGTTTCGATGCGTAATTACGACCTAATTGGTATTTTCTACAGCAAAACCCCCGTTCTGAAATTTTTTACTCAACCTCCCAAAATTATGTCACTTTTCCCTTCCAGTTGCTCTAAACTGATTCCTTGTAAATTAGAGAAGATAATTTAGTCCTCCATCGCGACAACATTCGCTGACTTCCAAGTATGTGCATTATTCTCCATTTACTATTCACTGTTTCATTAAGGGGACGTTAATCACTTCTGGAAAGGAAAGGGGCGGTTAGCAAAGCTTACCGCGTTTTCGCGCTTGCAGCGAGAAATCAATAATGCAACGTCAAAACGATATCTGCATTCAAAAAATGTTACGCAACATACTTAACGGCTGTTTCAAGGCTTTTCACAAAGTAGGAAAAGACAAAAACACTTGCCAGACAAGTCGCAATAAAAATGGACGCCTGTTTTAGGAAGTACAAGTGATGAATAAAAAGAGAAACAAAAGAAACGACTTTTTATTGCTTTTCTGTTTATCATAATAAACCTTGACCTCTTTCATAAAGGAGCACGACAATGTGTCTAAAAGAATAGAAATTTCGCTGAAAGTTCCGACGATACCACCCACAATGGCTGCCGCAAAGGAACAAGGTGAGCAACCTCTTACGTTTTTTCAGTTTTTAGCTTGCTGATACTTACGTTAAATTGCCATTAAGACGGGCTTTTCGAGTCAAAGGCACGCCTTTTCGTGTTCCCAATTCACAACTAATAAAAGCGAAGCCTTCGAGCGGAAAACGAACACATTCTATCGAGAATTATTCAGTATTCGCAATTTAACAAAATGGCAGCACTTAGCGGCTGATGGCTTTTCAAACACAATTTTTACACAGTAAAAAAGGAAGTGGTTAGTCATCGGGCTGAAACACAACAATAATAAAAGTTGTAATGGTTTTACAAAATTAAAAGCACTTAAAATCTGGCAGTAGGCGAACTTGGCTGATGATGTACCAAGGTCACTAGAAATTATTTACCCTTCAAACGAGGAAGAGTGGAGTTCATTGGTCATTAAACGATTCCATTTTAGCATGCCATTTGCCAAAAATTACCAAAACAAATGCAAAGTACATTGCAGGCTTCGAGCGCCTCTCGACAGCTGTGACTTCTTTTGAAGCCTTGAAAAGGAGGCACAGACCAACATCACGAAAAAGACTCAAATATCTCTTGCGCGCCATAAATCGCTACTCTTTTATATTTCAATAAATGGTGCAGGAATTGAATGCCTCACAGAGTCATCTCGTAATCAAGACGTTGAATATTTGAGCGATGTATGCTTCGTTTCAGTATGAGGCGCCTTTTACACCCGAGTCGGAATATTTTAAGAGACAACCTGAAAGTCCTTGACTATTTCCTTTTTTTCTTTAATGCACAGTAGATGTACAATAAAGATGACACTCGCCGTATTTACTTCAAACGTGAGCAATCCACAGTATATACTCCAAAACAACCACTGACTGCTACCTTGACTGTTCCCTTGGCTGGTGTCATTCTCCGCCGATGGTGCGCATGTCCTCAGCTACCGCGCGGGTCAAAAATCCAGACGGTTCTTGGTGACCATGGACTGGCACGAGAGGGATCCAGGCTTCCCTCGGACTGAATCTTCCTGCGTCCTATTCGCTGTTTCTGAAAGTTCTGGAGGAAGGTGAAGCTTCTGAGGAAACATTTCAATGAAAAATGTTTATTCGTGGTTAGCTCACGTTATTCAATCATCATACAGCTTCCAAGATCTGAATTGTGATTCTCCCCTCTGGCTGGTACACATTTCCTTGGAACTTTGTAACGAGAATTTGGTCTTACACCAAGATAACAACTTTCATCAGATAAGTTTGAGTGTTCTCATTACCCTTTTGCTGGATAATGTACGGATATTATAGAGAGAAGCTGGATGTTAATCACTTCATCGACGAGGCATGGTCAACCACGCATTAAAATAATACTATAATACTATAATACTTAAATATTGGAATCTTTATCTTCAACGGTATTCACCACGATATTCCCTTTAAGAAACCCGCCATAACAGAGAAAGAAGCTCAAAGCAATTGAATAAGTAGGTAGAGATATATTTAACAAATGGTAAACACCACAGCGTACACTATTGAGTTATGGATGCACGCGGGAGGTTGCTAAGCACGAAAGAAGCGTAAGAGTCGCTCGAGGCGATAGCCGAGAGCGACTCTAGCTTCTTGAGTGCTTAGCAAACCTCCCAAGTGCATCCATAACTCGATAGTGTACGCTGTGGTGTTTACCATTTGTTTTATAACATAACATTAACACATTGTAGCTAAAGAGTTCCCTTTTGTTTAACAAATCTTACGTGACCAGAAAAAAACAAGCGCGCGCGGAAAAATAGTCTTTGCATTTGCTCACGTCAGCAGCGTACACCCATGGGCAAATGGGGGACGCTAAATTGACCAATCAGAGCGCGCGCTTTACTTTGGTTATGTTATAAAATACAGTTGTCAAGGAGACCAAAAAGGGAAAGCTTCGCCATTGCTCATCGACATTGACAGGGATCCCGTGCGTGTCTACAGAAGCTACGGTTTTAGGCGAGACACGATCAGTTTCCTGCACTTCCTCTGCGCGCTAAGGACCGCGCGAAAAAAAAAAAAACTTACCCGAATCAGACAAACTTTACTGGGGTGTTCTGTTTGAGACCTACCTCAATAGTCATCTTCTTTCGCCTCAATTTGAAAGCGAGGTCGAAAGAATCTGGCATATGACACACCAAGGAGTTCAAACGAGGCAAGCGAACAATGTGAAAGAGACCTATAAATCAAAAGATGTCACTCATTTAAACTATACTTTCCTCGAGAGATGCACTGATATTTACAACCACGCGCTGCTGACCACGATTCAAACAATTCTCACAATTGACTTCGTACGGACATCAGTTGCACTGTTTCGCGTACTAAAGAAGTTTCCCTCTAACAGAGAGAGTTTACACATTACACTGATGTTTGTCTGGCCTCACAAGGACAAACAACTGTTCACCGTGAGGTTCTCACATCTACATTAGTTAACCCTTTGACACCTGTGAGTGACAAACGTCTTATTTCTCCTCACAACATCATCCTTGAATAATAATAATAATTTAATATTTATATTGCGCAAATTAATATATGGATATGATCAAATGCGCATCACAACACTTTTCGGGGGATTTTGGCCGGACTGCATCAGCAGTTTACAAACAATGGAAGGAAAGTTATTTGAAGATGCCCCCTCCCCCCAACTCCCATTACAGGCCACACCACATCATAGTAATCTCGTGAGTGGGTTCTTTAACGTCCCCTGCCTAACCAAATTAATTAATTAATAGATGCAGGAGAAGGGACCTACGGTTTATTCGTCCTTATCCGAGAAGACTAGAATGTCTAGCCATTTCTTGATATTATAGAAAGGTAGCGCATTTTCCTCAGTTATTTTAAGACCTTGAGCGTTGGTCCGGCCGGGGCTCGAACCATCGACCTCGACCTCCCGCACAACAGTCCAGCGCTCTAACCAATTGAGCTAACCGGGTCACGAGAATAAAGGAAACTATCACCAGCTAAACTAGCTTTTGATTTTTACACAAATTTTCCTTGTCAATACTTTAGAAAATCTATAGAGGACAGCATGGAGAATATACATACTGACGTTAGGGTCTAAAGGGTAAAATAATGTATTCAGTTCAAAGAATACTTACCATGATAGTCTTTGTAAACTGGGTTCGTTTCATTCTCAGAGCCGGTGAATGATTCCAGTTTGACTACCGTGTCACAGAGTCTCTCTACACGCCGAGTGAGGGCTGGGTCCTGCTGGGCAGTTGACAAAATCGAGTCAAGATTATGAAAATCTATGAACTGGTATCGTTATTGGGGAGCAATGTTAAGAAGATATCGTTGTCTCAAGGATTCCACACTTTTATTCCTCTGTGGATTAATTTCACGTCTGTACTGGTGAAATTTGTGCAAAGTGCAACAGTTCATCTGGTCTGTTTCTATGCACGAAAAAAAAAATTTCAGATGCAAACGAGTGCTTGCGTGTTTCCCTAAAAGAAATGTGTAAACAACACAAGATCGATAAAATACTCAAAACTAACTTTTGACTTCAATTCTCGTACGTAAATGACAAAAAAGAATTCATGACGCCGTGAGTTTTTCTATTGCTTGCCATCATAACTCCGCAGAATGCATTTGCTTCAAACATGTGGCGCGTCAAGTCTAAGAGTTACGTAATAGCTAATCAGGCACTTAAAAACTCAACGCGCAGCGCCATTTTCGTCAAAGTACATTTTATTTCCACGATCTAATGGCCAGTAATTTATAAGTGCAGAAAAAAAAGGTTTAAAACTCACAGGGAAGGGTAAATATTTAGTTGAGGTTGATAATTTTTTTCTTGACGAATTTTTTTTTTCAGTATATATATATATATATATATATTTTATTTCATACTTAAACTAGCCGGGTACTCTGTATAAAGTAGACGGGTGCCAGTACCCGGGACCCGGCTTCTGATGAAAACCTTGAACAAGGAGCGTGCCGAGTTCCACAACTACCCACTAGAGGGATTTACTTCTCAACATTTCAGTGTTCAACAGCCATCAAAGACGAGTGTTCTCGCCACGGCGCTAAACCTTGCTAATCAGACCTTTTTTTTTTTTTTTTTCAAATTCAGTGTTCAACAGCCAACAGTCAACATTTCAGTGTTCAACAGCCATCAAAGACGAGTGTTCTCGCCGCGGCGCTAAACCTTGCTAATCAGACCTTTTTTTTTTTTTTTTTTTTTTTTTTTTTTTTTTTTTTTTTTTTTCAAATTCAGTGTTCAACAGCCAAAAGTCAACATTTCAGTGTTCAACAGCCATCAAATACGAGTGTTCTCGCCACGGCGCTAAACCTTGCTAATCAGACTTTTTTTTTTTTTTTTTTTTTTTTTTTTTTTTCAAATTCAGCCAATTGCGCACCTAGCCTGGATACGATGTAGGACTCTGTTTTTAGGACTTTTCTCTCATGAGAGTTTTAAGCGCACGGTGTCCCTTTCGCATACATTTTTTACATGGACAAGCTGTATTTAACATTCTACAGACATCGATTTACTCAAAGTTTAGTTTTTTTTCTTCTGTTACCTGAAACAGATGGGTGGGGACCGTAACAAAGCAGACTGCAAAAGAAGAACGGAGTGTAGCCCGTAACTGGAAGAGAAACCTTGTCAGAGTGGGGTTTATTTCATTGCCAGTGTGTTCCTCCTCTCCCCAGAGTGGAGAGCCAAGACCGTGAAGAACTATTCTGAGAATTGTTCTGTTCTCAAGCTGAGAAAATAATATCATAAACTGTGTCATAATCACTTTAACTTTATATTCTATACAAGGCTAAAAGATTAGGAAAAAATTAAAAGGTTTGAACGAAACGTTTTCGGCTGTTTGCCATCATCAGGGTGATGATGGCAAACAGCCGAAAACGTTTGGTTCAAACCTTTTAATTTTTCCTAATCTTTTAGCCTTGTCTAGAATATACTTTACAAAGCGAACATTATGGACACTTCAACTTTCTCGGAACGTATGTCAGCACAATAAAATCCCGCTATCTCGCCCCATGTGCGTCGACACTTTCTGAATTGAGGCCACGTTCTTGGGACGTGCATTTGATTGTAAATGCACTGTATCGTAAGACAAACGGCAAGACTCTGCTATCATTAATAAAGAAAACTCTCCAAATGGCAAGCCACGAACCATTCGATTTTCTACCGGAAATTTCCAGTTTTTCCCAGTAAATGGCAAATACGGTATACCTTGAGATATCTTAGAGTCTTGGAGAACCCGCTTAGAATTCATAGCAGACAGTCCTGTCTATCCAAGCCGTTGCATTTCTTTTTTTTTTTTTTAGAAAAACCTCAAGTTTCGATTTTCGGGAAAAACTGTAAGTTAATTTTCTGGTCTACACGAGCCTGCATTTCCCCCCAAATATGACGGAAAGGTAAAAATTCCCACAGTTAACTGCACTTGGTTTGTCTCAAGAGGTTCTTTCGGCTTTTTCACAAAGTGTTCTTCCAACAGCCTCTCTCAAAATCCAAACTGTTTCACTCATTAGAAAATAATTATTGTGATAGTGATACAAAACGTATGACAGTTTAACGAAAGAAATCAGTCGATGACTACCGATACCCCTTTGTCAGCGGTTGTGAATCCTCCTTCCTTGATTGCAGAATTTATTCTAGCGATAAGCGTTCTGTACACATTACTCTCACCAGTTCTAATAAAGTGAACGAGAAAAAACAAACATCTGATTCAATACGACAAAGCTCAGTCAGCGAGAGGTTCATAAAGCTGGTTGGCGTTGAAAGTTCTTAAAACTTTCTAGTTGACTACAACGAACCCTTTAAGCCTTAGGAGTAACCCGTGTCTAATTTCTCCCTTCCGTAATATACTGCTGACCCGAGATCTCAATAGAAATTCTCCTTACTGTCTGCCATACAATTATTATGATATTAGTTCGAAGAATTTGGCATTAGATCAACTAATTGTCCCCTTATTGATATTTTTCTTTATTCTCATCACTTGTCTGCTTGATATTGTATTGATAATGTAAAAGAGAAATTCTGTGTTGGTCACTTAAGGGAATTAAAGGGTTAAGAGCAGGAGAATAAGGAAATGATCGCCACCAACCTAAGAATCTTTAATTGTTTAACAACTTTTCCTTATTAGTTCCAAAGGAAATGAATAGAGACGAGTAAGGAGAATATGGACATTGATGTTAGGATTTAAAGGGTTAAATGTACCTTTAAGAAATAAAAGCCTAGAAAGTAATAAGCCTGAACAGGCCATTTTACAGTTGTGTACTTAGTTGCCAAGCCTTTGATTCAGAGTGAGGCTGAAGGTGACCTGGTTGTGATAGAGACCTGTATCTACTTAGCATGATAACAAAGTGATTTACATTTCAAAGGCAGCAAGGTTTGTATCATAACAAGGTCAACCCTAGCCTCACTCCCATTCAAAGGCTTGGCAACCAAGCACACAACTGTAAAATGGACTATTGTCAACAGCTTTAATCCAAAATTTATGAACTTGGTGAGCCCGCTTTAGAAAAATCCAGGTTCTCTAGTGTGTCTTGTGTGGGGCGTTTTTGGTGCAACCAAGTTCAAAGTTATGTTATTTTCTTAATTAGGAAGCGTTTTTGAAACGCTAAGAAGTTAGTCTCCTGCAATTGAGCTGTTATTTGATCTCGTTACGTAACGCATTCCCTTACGAGTCTCCTTCGCAGCCGTTGTTTGGTATCGTCACACAACGCACTCTCTCCCCGCAACCAGGTCACATTCCTTTCTCAAGCGTAGCAAATCAGAGCATGGCTCATCTTTTTCTGAGCCAGTCAGGTAGAGACTACTTTTCCAGTGTGTGTTGTGTTTAATCCAGTACCATACATAATTTGCGGACAATTACCTGCAGGTAATCCACGAATTTAAATCTATCAATACTAGTTACAACTCTTTTACAATAATTGCCGGTTTAATACAAGGACTCGGTCCATAAAATCCTCCTCTTTCAAGGTAATTATTCATTTGTCTCAAACATTTTCTCACCTAGTTGCCTCTCGACTTTATTGCATAATGACCACAACAAAGCTGCAGATAAAAATGACGTCGACGTAAGTTGATTTAACATTCCTAAGGGATTTGTTGCATGTGACAAAAAAATAATCCAAAGATAGGCAGTGGTGGAGAGAGAGTGTTGCATGACAAGAACAAACAACAGCTGCCATGGAGAGTACTAAGAAGTAAACTGAATAAGGGTTTATCCCACTTACTTACTTTCTCTCCTCTGTGCAATTGAGACACTTTGCAATCTCACTGGTCACAATGAAGGTTTGAATAGGAACAGAGCTTAGCTTGGTTTTGTCCATAACTCTGGTCAAATCATAGTAGTGTCCAAATGTACCAGATGATGGGGATGACTATGGATAAATTTTAAAAAAATTAAACTGGTTGAAAAATAACCTTGTAGCAGGGCTTGACACTAACTTTTCAACTTACTAGCCAAGTGGCTAATGACATCTTAAATGTCATGGCAATTTCAGTTTGTTTACAAGCCAACTGGCTGGTGGAAATAAAACACCATAAGCCAAAACTGAATTTCTACTAGTCTGTGGCAAGTTGGCTAGCTACTGTTAGTGTCAAGCCCTGTTGTAGTTTGTGATCCTATCAAGCTGTTCATGCAGCAGCAAACATCAGAAAGTTATCCAGCTTCTATGCAGAATTCTCTGGCTAAATGTTCAATCATTCTAAACATATAGGTGAAGTGTAAAAGAGTCTACAATAAATTTGCTGGAGTTCACCTACCCCATTTCACCCCCAATATAAAATTGTATTTTCTCCATCTCAATTTTGCAGCAGGAGTGCAACATTTTTCTAGAAAAAAAGGGGGGTTTTATGAATTGAGTGAGAACTTCCAAATTCAAAAGACTTTATCAGGAACATTTATGACCTCCATAGTGCTTTGTACTTTTCCACTCATTGTGGGAATTTTTTTTATTGGAGCAGCTTGGAGCTGAACTGATCAAATGGCAGGAAGCTTGATGAAGACAAAACCATCCAGATTAGGAACTGACCTCAAACTTTGGTTGATTCTGATATCTCCAAGCAATCTTCATGGACTGATTTGGTGAAGAACCTTCCCCTGGTTCATGTGCACTATGAGCAGATGATTTGCTTTCTTTATTGTCAACTTGCTGTGGTAGATCCTGGAACAAAGAAGGAAAAATCAACAGTCAAGGATATTCTCTTTTCTTTTTCTTATCTCAAATTACACCTGGATGACTCTTTGGTTGCTTTGATGAAATCATTTCAGTTCCTGAAATAAAAAATATGAAAACACCCCTTCTCCAAACAAGCACACCTCTAAAATATCTTGAGAAGGATTGAGTCATGGAATTATGATACAGGAGGTGTAAATGATACTTTTAAGAACTATGATGTAAACAGTACAGAACTCGTTCTATAATCCCATAAGTGTTGACGAAACGTGCAAATGATACTTTTTAGAACTATGATGTAGACAGTGCAGAACTCGTTCTTTAATTCCGTAAGTCTTGACGAATTAGAGTCTCTTTTCCTTAAGAAAACTATCCATAAGATTTACTAGGTGCACAATGCTGACAAGTTTTTGTGTCTAACATATTTAATCATAGTCAACAGTTTCTTGTTGTTACATTGCTTTTTGGAAAATCATTAGAAATAAATCCATATTTTGAGGTTGAAATTTGAAAAATGGAACAGACACCCCTCTTTCAATTAGTAGTCCCAGTATCCCTTCAGAAAATTAAATATCAGGCATCATAGGAGCTTATTTCGTTATTTAATGTATGTTATGAAAACAAGGCCTCTAAGTGGAAATTATTAACATAAACATGTGTTAGTTACCATCAAAATATTATTGGGTTCTGGTTCAGCAGATGCCAAGAAGATTGAGTGACCTGATATCACTCCTTCAGCCAGAAAATACTTTGAAAGTTGTCGTGCATAAGAACCATAAGTGTCTTCTTCTAAAGAGAAGAAAACAATAAGGAATATTTGATAAACAGGATAAGTAAACAAAAGTTTTCAATCTCGAAAGTTTATCAAAAGCAGTGAAAAAAAAAAACCCAAATGACTTTCTATTGACACTCCTAATAAAATGATTAGTTTTTTACAGCTACAGATTCCCAGTAAAAAAATTATTTTTCAATGAGTGATTCAACTCGTTACACCTTAACATCAGTATGCATATTCTCCATACTGTTCTAAATGAAATTCCTAAGGTAGTGACGAGAAATTGTTTTTAAATGATTAAAAGCTTCTTTAACTGCTGATCATTTCCTTAATTCTCATGACCTTAATGTGTGATTCACAGATAATCTTGTAAGGAGAAATTGTATACTTGTCACTCTCAAATTCTGGTCAAAGGGTTAACATCTATGGTGGGGTAATGACTATATTCCAGAGTATTGTATGTCTTGTTTGAAAATCCAAAATGGACTTAAGCAGTATCCAAAGAGAGAATTTTAAATGATTTATTTCAAATGAATGGTTCTCCTTTTCAAGTTTTTCTTCTTTCAGTTGTAATGCAAGATATCTGTTAGTGTACAATGTAACAGTTTTTGTTTGGGTAAAATTGAAGAACAGCTCCCCAAAATATGCCAGCCAACTGTTGGCAAACGAAACACAGAAAACACAACGAAAACATAACAGAAACACAATGAAAACACGGGCTCGTGCAATTTTGGGAGTCTTCGAAAAAATTTACTCGTATTGCTTAATCTAAGTAACTAAACTCTTCCAATTTCAGCGGAACGAAATGTGTCAGTCAGATACTACACAACAAGTTCACATAAATGAAGATCAATAGGGCCAATAATGCCTCGCACTCAAAATTTACCTCTATCGTGTGGTATTCGTCAAAATTAATTTTGAGGTAATTGTGAAAGTTCAAACTTACCAAGATGACAGTCTATTTACTCGTTTCTGAATTTGTTTTCATTGTGTCGGCCAACTGTCAGTGATCAGTCAGCTGACAGTTGCCCAACAGATATTTTGGGGAGCTGTTATGTTTTTGTTGTGTTTTCCATGTTTCGTTCGCCAACAGGCGGCTGACAGTCGGCCGACAGATATTTTGGGGAGCTGTTCTTCAATTTTACCATTGTTTGGGATTATAATGACAACAGAGTAATAATAATAATAATAATAATAATAATAATAATAATAATAATAACTTTATTTTTATCCTGGTAAGAAACCGGTCAGTCAATCAAGATATAGATCGACTGGTATTAATCGGTGACCAGTTGAAAAGAATTACAAGCAATAAGAATTACAATTACAAATCTAAAATGTATAAATTATATATAAAAATTACATTTAACTTGTACAAATATGATTTACGCTGTCCGTGTTTACGAGGTAAGTGAAAGTTCTGCCTTTAAATTGTGCGAGTGTTGTGGGCTCCCGAATCTCTCTTGGCAGTTTGTTCCAGGCACTCGCAGCCGAAAACTTAAATGAGGTCTGTCCACATTTGGTCTTAACTTGTGGTAGATCTAATAATGTTGGATCTCTAAACCCTGTCAACTGCTTAGGGCAGTTGATGTTGTTAATTATCTTGTAAACATACTGTAGCTTGATGAAAAGGCATCTACTGTGAAGTGATAATAGTTGTAATTTGGTGCGCATCTCCTGAGTACATGTCTTATGGTCAGCATGCAATATTATTCACATTGCTTGGTTTTGCAGGCGCTCTAAACATCGGGCATTCTCTTTGCTACATTCGCCCCATACAACACAACCATAGTCTAACAAAGGTAATACATATATGTGAACGATCCTTCGCAGTAAAGCACTATTTGAGCAATAGTGAAAATCAGACCTGAAAAAAATTTCAGGCCTGTATGGGACTCGAACCACTGACCTCTGCGATACTAGTGCAGCGCTCTACCAATTGAGCTAACAAGCCAACTGGGAGCAGTCCATCAAATTAATTCGACATAAACCCGTAGATGATAAATCAAACAACAACAAGCATATGAAACATATGTATGAACTGTGGTTATGAGACGTATATGTGAACGATCCTTCGCAGTAAAGCACTATTTGAGCAATAGTGAAAATCAGACCTGAAAAAAATTTCAGGCCTGTACGGTAATACAGTCTGCTTGTAGATTCTGAGCAAAATATCGCAACTAAGAAAGGATGAAATTCTGTTAAGCAGTTTTAGTTTAGGGTAAACCCTAGATTGTATATAGGCTACATGTTTGCTCCATGTTAGACAATGATCGAGGTAAATTCCTAAGTACTTCCTACGTACTCTCTTAAGACTGTCTTCTCACTTTATTCTTAACCCTTTAACTCCCATCAGTGACCAAGACAGAATTTCTCCTTACATTATGAAGACAATACCAATTCCTAAGTACTCTGAGAACTGAAAGGGTGAAATATATATCTTATTAACCAAGCACGAGGGCCGTACTGGGAGAATATCGGCTCGAGGTCTTGACAGTACGGACTGAGCGCAGTGAGGTCCATACAAAAAAGACTGAGGGCAGATATTCTTCCAGTACGGTCCCGAGCAAGCTTGGTTAATAAGAGATTTATTATACGACTGAAGTTAAAAGCGACACAAGTGCGGTATCATTCGGGACAGTGCCCGGTCCAATACTTAGAGAATATTGACCGGCAATAGAGCATTTTGATTGGTTGATTTTAGTTATTGGCCCTCTGACTGCCCGAGTCGTGTAATAAATTCAATTATTCAGTGAGCACATGGTTTTTATTCAATAATACTCTTAAGACTGTCTCCTCACTTTATTCTTAACCCTTTAACTCCCATCAGTGACCAAGACAGAATTTTTCCTTACATTATGAATACAATACCAAGCAGAAAAGTGATGAGAATTAAAGAAAAATATCAATTAGTGGATTATTTGTTGATCTAATACCAATTTTCTGTGCTAACTTCATAAGAATTGTACAGCAGATGGTAAGGATAATTCTCAAAGAGATCCTGGGGGGGGGGGGGGGTGAAAGGGTTAATCATGACTAAAAAGACTACCAGCCACACAGCCTGGCAGCTGCTTCATAAGGGAGCCAGTTAAATGGGATGTATGACAGCACACATTCAATCGATGGCCAAATTCAGCTTTAATGTAGAACCAGTTGAGGCAAACGTATTAACTAAGAAACACAGTTACTTTACTTGTTCAAACTAGCAATCTGTTCTTGTCAAATACCTGGTCAAGAACTATCAGGAAATTAATATAAGTGGAAATTATCTGAAGGACTAAAAATTCGAATTTTGATTTTTAAAGCTGACTAATGTATGATCTGTAATTTACCCTGAAAAATAAGTTGAGCGGACAACAAGGTGTATAAGAAATAAGATAGGAGCAAACAGACATACAATACCTACCAACCATAAAAACGGTGCCTACAGCTATTCCACCTCCTGGAAAAAAAAGTTTCATCGCGTCTAGCCTCTGCGAAAAACTTAGCACTAAAAACGTTTACTAGTATTATTATTCTTTATTATTATTGTTTGTGTCATACAAGTGAATTCCTAAGATTGGCCAAAGCCAGAGGCTTAAATGACTTATGGTCAGAGACAAAGACTAATTTTTCAAAGAACAATAGACTAATCTAAGGTATTCTAATCTAATCTAATCTAATCTAATCTAATCTAATCTAGGTAATAAACAATAATCGGGGTATATTAGAAGTTCAGTATAATGTTCATAAATTTGCAAAGAGTAGTAGATTAACCTAAGTAGTAAACAATAGTCCAAGGCGATTGAAAATATGAGAAAACAAAACCTTATCACAGTAATAATATGATGTTTCCATAAGAGATTTTCATGAATTATAATTCCAAGAAATGTACATTTCTCCACCCGGGTTACAGGAGTGTTATTTATATAGATGTTAACTTTGGAGAGATCAATCTGTTTACGCCGTGGATGGAAGATAATGCATTTGGACTTGTCAGGGTGGATAGTAAGCTTGTTCGCAACAGACTGAGTCAGTGAGTCTCACCTATAACGTTGTCCATAGATGGAACTCCAGAAGATACTAAAAGTTGATTATTATGGAGAGATGGCCTTGTTCCTGGGGGATAAACAGCGCGTCCGCGACCACTTTTCTTTTTAAAACTGGTCGCCATTTTTAATTTTTGAGGCTTTTTATATAAACAGGTTTTTGTTGTCTTTTTAAAAGCAACAAAAATGCCACTGACCAAGTCCATGCCAGCGATGGCTAAAGCTGGACCCAGCCACCCCATCCATCTACGGTCATGGAACCAAATAAGTCAGTTTCAATTGGTTAAGGCTAGAGCACTTCTGTCGCTCGAATCACACAAGGTAATAGCCATGTCATTTACACAAAAAAGATGTTTTCTTTCTTTGATACAGGGCCGGAAGGAAACACCTCTTTGCAAGCGGCAAACAAGAATCATTTTAACCCCTCCCCTCCCTCGCCAGCTACTATTTTCCAATGACGTCATGAATGTTTCGCGCCAAAATGTAGAATTCTTTTGTCCAATCAAAGGCCTTTTAAGAAAATTAACCAAAAACGATAGCTCATACAGTAACCAATCAATTCTTACGTTAGTTTACCTGTCTGACTTTCGTTACCGGAGAACTGGTGACTAAGTGTAACACTTCTCGGTCACGTCAGGCAGTGGTGTTTAGAGCGTCGCCGTCTTAAAAGCCTAAAAAGCTTTTTCCGGCTAGAATTTTGTCGCTGGCTAACACAGCCATGAGTACAAATGGAGCTGCCGATAAATACTCCAACCATACTCTTGAAAAGGTGGCGAAAACCAAAGCCACGATTGAAAGCTTCTACGCGAACTTGATCACTCAACACCAAGAGAGACAGAACAGGTCTGATCGCAAAACATCTCCTCGGTGTAAAATAATTTTGGAGTCCCAACTTCGTCGAGTTTAGTACATTCACAGCAGAAGTACTTTCCATGGCCAGAAGCTTGCTGTGTAAAAAAGATGTACGAAAGTTGTGGCCTTGAAGTAATTATTGGTTTTCTTGTTTTAGATGGAAAGTCTTGGAAATGAATATGGAAAAACAAGGCCTGACAGAAGAAGAGGTAAGTGGTTCGTGTATTTCCTGGATATTGTTGCGAAGTTTTGATACATTTGGAACCTTCAGTAGGTTTTGTTACAGTGCGTTAAGTTTTTTTTTATGAATTAATGAATTACGATGACTAGCTATCGAAACTTGACAACGTACACGAAACCTGAGTTGAATTAGATTAGTACTTGAAACTGACATATAAAATCAATGTTGTTACTTTGGGATGGCAGAGATGGCGAATTTTACTGTGAATTAAAATTACAACGAAAGACGAGTTTTGTCGTTTTGAAAATAAGTTAAGATATCTGAACGTTTACTAAAGTTCATTCAAAGTGTTGTATTGTATTTGAGCAGACTAAAGCTAAATGTTTTTTTGCTTCGAATATTTTCCTAAGCATGACATATATGTTTTGACTTATCTAATTTTTAGTCCTTTAATTTCGACCTTGATAGCACAACAGCAGTTTAAAATGACATATAGGATATTAGAGCATTTTAACCGCAAACAAACTTGAGGACGCTCGTGTCGTAATATCGCCAGCTTAGCGGAAAATTAATGCGCAAAGTTTTTGCATATCAGAACGAGTCTTGAAAATTTTCCATAACAGTTGAAAGACGCAGCACGAAGGCGAAGCTGCGGTGCAAAACAGATTTTCACTGGTCTGAAAAACAAGGTTTGGACGTCATCATTATATTTCCTCAAGAATAACACCATCAACATCATGGATATTATAATTGGTTTTCGCCATCAGTAATTATTGAGGTCATCGAGTTGAACGTGACGACATAAACTTGTATATCGTCGATTGATGAAGTGTATGTTGCCTTGGTTTTGCTTTTGACATAATTCATTTTTTTTATTGTGTACATGAAGTATTCCTGAATGTAACTTTTCTCAAGGAAGAGAGAATTTGGACTTGCTATTAGTAGGTTGCAAAATGGTTTTTCTGTAGAATAGCCTCCAGTCTACTACACCTGTGTAGATTTTGTCCCTTCATGTGACAAGTAGCCTTATTTGTTTCCTGGAACAAAAAAGGAAAAAAAAACAAAAAAATGTGCATTTTAATTATTTCCTACAGCCATTGTTAGGACCACCAATATAGCCAATGTTTTATTGTGTTTCACACACAATATAGCCATTGGTGATGTCATGTTAAAAAAAAAAATCTGCATGACTTGTACGTTCAGGGGTTCACACTCCTGTGCTCTGTACACTTTACAATCTTACATTAATATTCATATTCTTTACACTGTTCTCTTTACTTTTCCTGTGGTATTGACAAGGAGAATTTGTGACAATTAGGAGCTTCTTTTATTGGAGATCATTTCCTTTATTCTCATGGCCTTTATATTTGATTCAAGGGTGAAACTTAAAGACAAATTAGATGCTGGTCACTCTTAAAGGATAGAGAGTTGTTGGAATGGTTATCTGTCTGAAGAAACTTATTATTTGCTGTAGGGTTATAAATGCAAATAGCCCCAAGAAAAAAGTCAGCTGCTTGTACACATGTGGAGAAGCTATTATTTTTTCATAGGCCTTGGTCATGTTTACGCGGAGATACCCGCTTTTATCCCCAAGCCATGCTTTCCTGGTGAAGACTGGTGGAAAATTAGGATAACACTGCAATCAAAAGAATACCTACATTTTAGCTAGAAAGTGAAAAATTTTGCACAAAGAGGCCCGGGGTGAATTTCTATGCAAAGAGCTACTAAATTGTATAATTGTACTCTATACTGTTCATATTTAGGATAAGTTTAAACTGTTTTTCTGAGAGTAAGCTTAAAAATAACTGCAAGGGTCTTATTTGCTAGAACCTAAGGACCTCCAAGACTTAATCAATCAAGTGTACAAGTCAAATTTAGTATACAGTCTATACAAAGTAAAAAGGAGTAAACAGTAAAATTTTCAGGGAACCTGATTTAGTGAGGGGTTGTGAATAGTTGGCTTTTGGAGAAGGAGTTATAGCTCTTACATACCCAAGTGTATAAGACAAAGGACAGGCTCAGTGACTAGTCACTGATTAGGGCTCATGCACTTTCCCAAACAGGATAGTTAGTTCAGAGGCTAACTGCAGGTCCTGGGCTGTTTCCATTTTATTTGTTTCACAGTTCACCTTACATCTACTGGGTTGTAATGAAGAAATACAATGGTATAGAACAAGGAAAACTAACAGGAGTAAAATCACCATCCCTATAGAAACAAAAAGTATTCTAGACCATCAAATTTAGCTTGAATATTCCGCTTATTAGTTAGAGAATTTTCCACCCTCGGATGCTACAGGTATATTTTCACCTTGCTTGCACGATACAGTGCAGTTTTCCTTGATAGGGTAGAAAGATCAAGATGGCAATGGTCTGTTGATCTGTTCCTAAGTTGCAATAATGTACATAATGCAGTAAAAAGAACGACCTAACTTTACCGACAGATCGAAACAGACCAATCACAACCGACTTACGTCACTTGAGTCTTACAGCCAGTGACATCACGGCAAAACCAACCGATCATTTTACACGAACTGGAATAAGAACATTCTACTGACAACAATCATTCACTTGACTCTGATGATGACTTCCGCACAGGTTGTCAAAACGTCAGTCACTACCACCGACAACAGTCCTTCTCAGGACTACACTCACCCAGACGATCAGACTACACCTTCACATTAATGTACAGTTTAAAAAGAGATGGAAATCACCTAATGAGTCAGCTTTTTTATCAAAGTAGAGGAAAGTACCAGTGCTGCAGAAGCAAAGAGAGGAGATCTACTAAGGATCAAGCCGGACTTTCTTTGGAACTTGGCTTATGTTTTTATACTTTAACCAAATATATATTTTAGCAGCTATAGGAGGTTATGGTAATCCTAGTTAACATGGAAGCTTTCAAACTTTATGAAAACTGAGGTATCAATATTTGGACTAGGAAGAATCCCTGGGGAATTATTCTTTGTGGATTCTATTTAATTTCCTTTTAGAAAAGAGAATCAAGAAGCCATCTTGCAAAGAAAGAAACAGAATTTCTAAGACTGAAAAGATCAAGAATTGGGAAGGAAGATTTTGACTCATTAAAGGTGGTTGGACGTGGTGCTTTTGGTGAGGTGAGAATACACAAAAGTCCAGGATTGCCTTGAGATTTTAAAGCTGGGAAAAAGTTGTTTGTCGCCTCCATAATCATGTGACATGGATCAGAGCTTTCTACCACTGAATAAATTTATTTAGTGTCTGGCCTCAATCTTTTTCTTAAATATTACTCAGCAAAACTTACTTGTCACCTGTGTGGAACTTGTAGATGTAATAAGTAAACCCAAAACATTTACAGAATTATTTTTGTCAACAAGATTAAGAGGATTGATGTTTCAGTCTCTCCAAGATTATTTTCAAATTCTAGGAAAATCTGAAATATTTAAAAAAAAGACTTAGCATATATTAAATAGAATGTAAAAAGCATTAAGATGCTCAAGTTAGAATTGCATAATTACAAACAATTTAAACATTTGAGTTTGAAAGAATAGTCTGGTAATAATAATCTAAAAATTATAATTAAGTTGTTATATGTTATTCTTATGTTAGATTTAATGCTAATTTTTTTAGAATTTTTTATCTTTTATTATAGTTTGAAAATGATCTAGTTCCTTTTTGTCACTAAGTTTTATTGCTAAGTCCATATCAAACACACTTCTTATTATGATGAACAAGATAGTACCAAATTTGAATGGTTCACTGAATTGGCTTTGTCCTTTATGTACATAAAAAAATGTAAAATTTTTCCTGAGTGTAAAAGTGTTCAAACTAAACAAAGTTCAATTTCCCCCTATTGTTTTGGAGTGATGCACATAGTAACAGACAAAAAACAACTTTAGATAGATAAGAATCATTCAAAACTTCTTTCAATGAAAATATTTTAAACCAAGCAAACATGTTTTTTTGCTTATGTTTACAAATTAAAATGAATGGTAACACCTAATTTCCTACACTGAGTGATATTAAAATTCTTTCTCCAGAAACATCATGATTGTAATTTAAAGATATGTACATTCATCCACAGGAGATATTTGGTAAAGTTTGAATAGGTATTTGAAAAATGATAGCCTTGTAATTGATAAATTAAAACTGTTGAAAACATTGTATTCCTGGTAGGTACGTTTAGTACAAAAGCATGACACAGGCCATGTATATGCAATGAAGATCTTGAGAAAGGAAGACATGCTTGAAAAGGAACAGGTAAAATACTTGGTGAAAACTAGTCCTAAAGACTTATTTTCTTCAATAAATGGAAAAAGAGTTTTGAAGTCCACATAATCCCACTGTTTGTTTGTTTTTCATTTTTTGTTTTTGTTTTTTTTTTTTGTCACCTGCAGAAGGGCTCTGGTAAATCTGTGATATAATCAAAACCCCAGTTAAACACATTTGGCTCTTCTAAACCTGATCTGGTTTGCACTGTGAATTTTAATTTAGGTTGCTCATGGAACAAAACAATTGTGAAGTCTACATATTAAGCATCCTACATATGCTTGTGTTTTTGGTACTCAAGAAAGAGCAATTGTCTGGTAATTTTGTTAGATGACCCAAACTCCCATAAAAATATCTTTTCCATACCTGATCTGGTTTTTTGCCATTTGTTTAAATGTAGGTTGCCCATGCCCGTGCAGAGAGAGACATTCTTGCTGAGGCAGAAAATCCTTGGGTGGTAAAGATGTTCTATTCATTCCAGGATAGACATTACCTGTATTTAGTGATGGAGTTTCTTCCAGGTGGTAAGCACATGACTTTTGTCTACAAAAGAGTAAGTCTCCCACTGCTCAGACTTAAAAATCAGGTTGGAAAATCATGTAATGTACCAGCAAACAGCTGTCTTTTAGAGGCTATGCTTATAGGCTTTACAATTTGATTGTTCTTGAACAAGTTACTTTTCTCACCTTTTACATATTTTTTTAGGTGATCTTATGACTATGCTCATGAAAAAAGACACTTTTACTGAAGAAGAGACGCGATTCTACATTGCTGAATCAGTTCTTGCAATTAATTCCATCCACCAAGTTGGATTTATTCATAGGTCAGGAGCACTAGACTTGTGGTTATGTACAACAATGTGGATTGTATTTTTTACTACTGTTGCTTGTTTTTTTTTTATTTGTTGTGCACTGTACCTATTAGTTGGAATCATTGTGAATTCATTTAATTGAATGTTATTTAAATCTGCAGATATCTGACTAATGTACTGATTGTTATATGACAGGTTACTGATTTATTTTTTTTAAACACTATTTTTTTTCTATTACAGAGATATTAAACCTGATAATTTGCTGTTAGATAGCAAAGTATGTACCTCTTTCAGTTACTTTGTCAGACTAAAAATTAATTTTTTTTTTTGTTCCTTCAAACGAACATTCAAATAACAAAACCTTCATTTGTTGTGAACCAACAATTTGTTTGCATTAGATTTTTATATACCTGGTATACTCCCAACCTGTCATGGGAAAGAAAAAGTGAGAACAGCCAATTTTCCAAGTGTAAGGCAAATAATTAAGTTGAATTGTTCTTTTATTTTCATAGGGACACATCAAATTAGCAGATTTTGGTCTTTGCACCGGCCTCAAGAAAGCACATAGAACAGAATTTTACAGAGAAATTTTACCAACTGATATGAAAGATTTCTGTAAGTAATAAGACTTGGTGTTATTTAAGGTATTTAAAGATTGTGGCAATATGAATGGATTAATCCAAAGAAAAGTAAAATGTTCAAAGTTCATAAATTGTACAGAAAGGGGGAAGGAAGTTGTCTTCCCTAAAGAAATTGTATATTGATTAAATTTATTTATTAATAAAAAATTCTAGTCAACAAGGGAGATTTCAGAAATTCTTGAGAAAAACCCTTGTGAAGTTTCAATAGTTATTGTTAGTAGTAAGGACATAATAATGTGTGTTACTTGTTGGTGGAGTTCATGTAGTGAAAAGCTGTGACTGAATTTGCTAGTCTGATTTTCCTTCTACAACTTTTCTTTTTTTCTTCTCTCTGTGTTTCTCTGAAATCACTCTAAATCAACAGTAACTGCTGTAAATTTTTCAACATACATGCACACATTATGCTCAGTGAATTTAGTAGACCAAAACAGAGAGCATGTTTCCTACTTTAGATGACTGTTTTTGCCCAGATATTGTCTCTAACATTCTTGTTTGGTGAAGATCTGTATTGAAATTAAATTTAGCTTCTTGTGAAACCTTAACTGGGTTCCGACGCTCCTTGAAAGTCCTTGAATTTCATTTTTTGTTTTCAAGGATTTGAAAACCCTTGAAGTCAGACTCAGGTCCTTGAAAATTTCTGAAAAGTCCTTGAAAATAAGTGCAGATGAATCAAAGTCAAAGTTTTCTCTAATTTGTTGAAGGTGTTGAAAGTGTAAGTTTCTAGCAGAAATTGCGAAAACAAGTTTCCCTTTCGAATCCCATGTCCAATTAGGATGTTTGACTGGTGATTTCTATATATTTTGTACCTGATTGGTGCATTGAAAATAACCTTGTTACCAGCTAGCATGTGATCACTCTGATGTGCATGCTTGAAGTCACTCTTGTTGAACCTTTTGGCCGGTCCTGCATGCAATGTTTTTTATTTCTATTAATAGCTCCTGTTTACTGCAATAGGTCCTTGAATTTGAGAACCAAGGTCCTTGAAAATGACATAAAAAGTCCTTGAAAGTCCTTGAATTAGGTTCCTGAAAAAGTGCAAGAACCCTGCTTTAAGTTTTGTGCCAAAAAAACTGCTCCTCAATTTTTGCAAAAAAGCAGACAAAAACTTGAGCAGGTGTTGCCAAAAATCTTGATTGTCCCAAAAAACAATCAGATTGTAGGATTTGTTACTCTGTCCTCTTGCAGATAAGAATAAAATTATTTACTGTACATTCTTCCTCTAGCGTCAGCTGAACCATTAGATACAAAAGGCAGAGCAGCAACATGGAAGAAAAACAGGAGACAACTGGTAAGTTCTTAACTTGAAATAAATTATTTCCCATGACAAGAAGGTGGACAAGTTTATGATTTTGATCAATGGTGAGCTTTTAAAATTCAGGTAAAGGTGTTCATCAAAACCTATTAAATGTCGATATTTAATGGCTCTAACCAAAGAGTAAGATCTGACTGTGAAGTCCGATCATCCAAGTGAGGGTGTTACATAAAAAGGGCTGTCATTGGAGGTAGTGACATAAATATTTGACAACTGAGAGGGAATCATTATTATAGAGGCACTTAGCTGCTTATTACTTCTGCTCAAATTGTTGAAATGCCAGTCACTGTCATTGTCAAATGCAGTATTGCACTTAAAGTGGGATGAAAATTGCCATGATTGTACTTTTGGAAGAATCCTTTGATTCGCTTGTGGATCGCACAGTTGTTCAGGTGGTTCCAGAGCCAACGTTTGGTGGAACTTATCATCACTCTCTTGACTCTGTTGAATGCTTGTGCTTAGGTTTCAAATTGTCAGTCAGTTTCAGTCACAGTCCTTTTCAGAACTACTATCAATGTTGTTATTTTTTATGCAACATAAACAATTCAATTCAATTTGCAAGTTAAACTTGGATATATAAGTGATCTGCAAATGTATTCAATGGATTGTTCATGAGTTGAGCAAGCTCGTAAAATGTTAAAAAATTCAATTGACAGGCATATTCTACAGTGGGCACTCCAGATTACATTGCCCCGGAAGTCTTTCATCAAACAGGTTATAATAAAAGCTGCGACTTGTGGTCATTAGGAGTGATCATGTATGAAATGCTAATAGGTATGGTATGAGAAATAAAGATAATCATTTTAAATAAATTAACCTTTTGCAGTTTGTGTATGACTCAGCTTATTAATATGTGATATCAAATCCTAACCTCAGTGACATGTTGCGTGACATGTTGATGGGAGCAGCATTGTCTGTACTCTTATTAACTAAAGGCAAATTGGCCATTGTGACATTTACTACCAGTAGAAATAAAAATGTTTCAGGTCTCCATCCCGGCATCTCGGTTCTCTCCCTCCATCTTTATCTTAATTATATTGTTATCGTGACCCTATGGCTGGTAAATTATACCTATTTGAATTCGAATAGGTACAACATTTGCAAGCCACACCACCACACATTGATTTTTGTTGTTGTTTTTTTTTTAATTGTTTTTGTTCTGTTTTGTTTTGTTTTTTTCATGATGTTATTTCAGGCTATCCACCATTTTGCTCAGAAAGCCCACAAGGTGAGCATTGAATTGTTTTTTGTTGTTGTTGTTACCTTACCCAAATCTCTGCTTGGGTAGTTATTGATGTTAACAGACTGAAAGAATTGTACCAACCATACTTTCATGAACATGATTTAATGCACTGTCCTTTTTCCAAGGGTATGCCCAATGAGGCATGTAAAAGAGAATAGGCCATGGAATTGATGAGTGAGAATATATGAATATCATATATGTGCACAGCAGTTTTAGTTTGGAGTGGGTTCTGTTTTGGTGAATACGTCCTGTATTATGCAGACACCAGCCCAAATCCCCTATTTTCCTTTCCATATTTATTTCAATTATAGAAACCTGTATTTAGTAGTTACCTCTGTCAATAAGTGGACACGGTTACTTTGTTGTCCCACAAGCTTCTTGCTGACTGACTTGATATCTTGTGGTTATAGAAACATACAAAAAGGTCATGAACTGGAGAGAAACACTGATCTTCCCTCCTGAGATGCCCATTTCAGATAATGCAAGAGGTTTAATTGAAAAGTATGTATTTTGGTGGTTTTTTATAGCACTTTCAAATCAGTGTGGAAAGTAACCCAGAACTGGATTCATTTGTGATTGCTTTACGATGCTCTGTGAAGGGTCTATAAAACTTGCAGCTCTTTCTCAGCCAATCACAAATAAACCTTTTCATTCTCCAGATCAAAGTATCAATTCTCAGCACTTTTTGCTGAAACATCTTATTGATTTCACTATGAGAATTAAGTGTTAAATTGTACAATATCCCCCTGTTGATATTTTGCTTTCCCCTTGTCACCTTTCTTGACACTGTAAGGAGAAATCACTCTTTGAAGTCAAAAGGTTAACCCTTTCAACATCTCCATCATAATTATCCTCACTGTGTCCTATATAATTTTCCTGATGTTAGTTTGGAGAATTTGGTTTGGATCAACTAATTATCCCCTATTTGATATTTAATAACAATTATTCGCCAAAGGTGAGGTGAATATCGTTGAATAATCCCCGAGACGAAGTCGAGGGGATTATTTGACATTATAACCCACCCATTAATTTTGGTGCGATTTTATTGGTTACTTTATGTCACGTGGTGCAAAATCACAGGTAATAACCCCCATCTGCGTCGATATTTGTCCTCCGATTTTTTCCATGAAAAAGAAACATAGTCAACACAAGAGTTTCAACTTTTCCATTCTCCTATTTACATGGAATGAAACCAAACTCGTTTTTTTTTTTACTTGCTTGCATCAATCATGCGCATTCGCCACCAGATCACCACTGGCTTTTTTACTGTGTTTACACACAGTTTAATTGTGATGTGAAAATTAATGGGAGGGTTATAAAATAAATAAACCCCGTTCTGGCTTGGTGGTATGTCGGCTGATAATGTCCTTGGCTACAAGATTGTCCTCAAAATTTCATATTTGCCCTCGAAGCTTTGCTTCTCGGCCAAATATTCATTTTTTGGAAAATCTCTCAGCCGTGGACATTACCAGCCAACATACCAGCCGCCCGAAGGGGTTTATTTACTAAATATTCACCGAACCAGAGGCAAATAATTGTTTTAGTATAATTTCAGAGCTGAACAACAGAGAAATTTCTAAAATCATAACATTTTAGTAACATTTATTAACATTTATTAACATTTTATTTTAACATTTTACATAAACCACTTGGAGCAGTTTATATATTGCATCATATAAGGAACCGCTCGACCAATCAGATTGCTGGAAACTCTTTGCTCAGCTCTGAAATTGTACTAATTTTCTTTATTCTCAGCACTTGTCTGCTTGATATAGTAAGGGGAAATTTGGTCTTGGTCACTTGTGGAAGTTGAAAGGTTAAATCCACTTTTATTTCGAGGCTATATTCAGTTCAATTCAATTCAATTCAAGTGAGGTAGCTTGAGGATAAAGTTTGATATTGAACAATTGTAAGTTTTTAACTCAGAAGTGTCCATTGTGCTTTACTGAGTGATTGTCAGCCAAAGATCCAGGTGGCTTTTTCAAGAAGCAAATTTGCACTCAGCAACAACCCTGTCAGAGTTAGTTAACAGGGACTTTAAGCAGTCAGGACAGCAACACCACGGAAGACGTTGATTAAAAAATTAGTTTCTACTTTTATTCAGAATTTCGAAAATGGCTGCATGTGTTTACTGTCTCATAAGGCGCCTAACCTCAAACTCAACATGACGCATAAAAGTAGCATTGAGTTCCAAATGTAAATTAAAATAATTTGCCGCCGCAGTTTTGCTTCGCAGACAACGCACATTTTGGTGATTTCGCGTTGACGTTTTGCAAAGGATGGCTAAGAAATGTACAAAGTTTTAAAACGTATGTGCTGGGCTATTTTTCTGCCAATTAGATCTATTGTTTTTCCACATTCTTGTTGCTGTTGCCGTCGTGGTTTGCTTAAAGTCCCTGACATTTAATAACAGATGTCATTTGCTTTTTTTGTGAATTAACATAATTAAAATATAATTATTTGGGGCCAATGATGATGGATAATTTTTTATTGACTGAGAAAATCACTTGAATTTAGGTTATAATTTTGTTTGTGTTGCTGTCCATGATGTTTGGTAATTTACATGTACTGTATTCAAAGTGTTCTTCAACATTCTCTTTGTATGCTTGCCTTTTCAGATGGTGTTGTGATCCAGATAAAAGGCTCAGTAACATAGATGAAATAAAAGCTCACCAATTTTTTGATGACGTAGATTGGCAAAACATAAGGTAACTTATTTCATTTTAATTTCTCTGAGACTTTAAAATCATAGGAATTGCTAAAAAGACCTAAAGTACTCCTCCTTTGTTTTAAAACATTGAAATTTCTATGACTAGTATATATTTAAACTGATGTTTACGTTTTACTTGGTTCAAAATGTTCAAACTTTGAAAGAGTAACAAACAAGGAGCTTTGGGAAAGATCAGACTAGGTTCCCTTTCATTCCCAGTAAAAAAGTAGCCAGAGGTAGTAGAGGCCACACCTTGAGGGAACATCTCAACAGTGTTATTAGGCAAGCCTTGAAATGGATTCCCCAGGGCAAGCAGGAAAGAGGCTACCTGAAAAAAAAAAACACGTGGGCAATGTTCAGGCTGAGATGAACAATTGGGGCCACACCTGAACCTCCCTTGAAAGGCCAACCCATAGCTAGTACAAGATGAAGTGGAGAAAGAAATCATTGATGGCCTATGCTCCAGGAAGAGCTAAGGGCATAACTATCAATTAAAAGTCTAATGATACATCACAAGATACCAGCTGTTTATGTCTACAGTACCAGTGTGCTAGCTCTATAATTATTATAGTTACCGTACCTTTTTATCGGTACTAACTTTCCATTATAATTAATTAAAATTTGATTGATAATAGATTGAATTTTCCAATCCACAGGGACAGACCTGCTGCTATTCCAATTCATGTTAAATCCATTGATGACACATCTAATTTTGATGAATTCCCTGAATCAGAACTGGATTCAAGTACTGAATTGTTTTGTTTATTGAATCTACAGTAGTTAAAATAATTTGAAAAATTGATATGTGAAATCAGTTTTTGTCAGCATGAACTCTCTTTACAATAAGTGGTATTGGTCAGGAGTATTAACAGCCAAAATCTGTATGGAGCACAAATGAATGGATTTTTCATTATTTGTGATTGTTTTTTATTAATTGACTTGCATTGCATTAAGTGTGTACGATATTAGAAGTAAAGAAACAGTTATCACAATACTAGGATGTGAAGGTATTGGTTATCTGTTTGAAGAAATCATTGTTAAAAGGATAACAACATAACCAATTTTCAGCTCTTTAATGGAGATTTACAGCCAGTCAATGATGAAAAGGAATTTAGACTGAATTGGTCTATATAGTGTTCACTGTGCATGTGGCAGCTTATGTTATGTTTACACACAATTTATATGTAGGATTGTGTACTCTGTATGCAACTACAAATTCCATGGACCAATTATTGACACGAGGTCTAACCCAAACCTGAGTTTTGCTAAGCATGCAGTGGGCCTCAGGGATTCTCTTTAAGAGGGTTGATTTAATTAAATAGACATCCTTCCAGTATCAGCTTTTGGCCTTCTCAACATTGTTCATGAAAATCAATGTTCTGATTAACAGTTTGCCAAAATTGAAGATGGCTTAGGACACAGTTTTGTTGAACAACAGCTACACTCTGTTTAATTAAGCAGTCCTATCAGTTTGGCTCATGAAATTAAACACAAAATGCTTTGCTCCTTTTCAGACTGGTTTAAAGACACAAAGTCAGATGCCGCCAGCAGTAAAGACTGGGTTTTCCTAAACTACACATTTAAGAGATTTGAAGGACTCACTCAGCGAGGTGTCAAGGTTCCACTGTTGTGAAGAGCATCCTGTAAAACATATTTTCCTACGTGTGTGATCTTTTTTATCTATCTAGGTCATCTGAAGATTATACTTATGAAGGACATTTGTCAGCAGATTTTTTGAGCTACATTAGTTTGCACTAGACATAAAGGCTTAGTAAGAACCACAAGAGTTCATTTAGATGCTTGGAAAGAAAATGGAATTCTTCATTCCTGCAGACTACTTCTGTGATTGTCTTTTAATTTACATTTATCCTACACATCCATGCGATAGTGTCAACCAACACAAATGTTGTTTGCAGTTCACAGGTGAAGTGTTGTGTACTCCCTTTCATCCAGCTCCGCTGGAGTATAGACAGCTGTACATTTATTCTTCAGTCTGTAATTATACATTACTGTGCTTCATTAGTGCATGCTGTCATATTTTTTTTAACTCCCCCCCCCTCCCCCTCTTCACAAACACACCAAGTCCTCCTCTTCCTTCACAGTTTAATCCTCTGCCCCCAATGTAAACTCCTCAAAACATTGGGTAAGCTGAGGGCTCCTAACCAGGATATTATGGTAGTTGATTTGCTTATAAGCTGCTAAATTGCTATGAGCAGTTATAAATATAATTATAACCCTTATAAAAGGCCAGAGGGGATGTAATCTTTTATGGATATCAATAGTTACCTTTTGATATTTTCTAGCAGTTTACTGACACAGTATTTCATATTAAGTATTTAATGCTGCTTTTAAGAGCTTAAGAACATTCCAGAAGCTATTTTTGTTAGTTCAGATGAGGCCATTTCCATAGGGCTGTTTTCAAGGTTTACATCACAGTATGTTTCATATTCAATTGGGGTAAAATAATTAAATTAAAAATTGTCATTAATTAAATTAACTAAATTGGTTGTAAGTAGAGTTGTATGATAATTCTGGGTCAAAGATGTTAGTTACTTTCATGTGCATAGGGGTAAACCAAGTTATAACCTAAATCTTTAGGTATGTTGTGGTCTTTTAGATTTGATGGCACAAAATTTTTGTAAAAGTATATATGAATCAGTGTTCCAACTATGGATATAGTTTTCCTACGTTAAAGCAGCTTAAAAGTAAAGTGATTGTGGAAACTTTTATTATTAGAAAATAATCTTTCATTTTAGTGGCTGCAATATTTGTACAGAAGGTCTATTAGTAATTCACAATGCAACTGTAATGTAAATAGATAGAAAAGTAAAAAAAAAAACATGGCAAGGCTCACTGAGAACATTAAGTGGAACACAGGACATCACAATGAAGCTGACTGGGTTCGTAGATGCTATTTGCTAATCATTCCATTTGGATACTAAAGAACACATATTCAAGCTAGCTGTGTTTTAGCAATTTTTTTTTTAATTGCTGGTGTTATAGTTGCAGGGGTTTCAAGAAAAGCCAGATACTAGCAGTCCATGACTGCTTGCGCCTTTAACTCCCAGAAGTGATTAACATGTAGCCTGTCCCTATAATATCCATACATTATCCACCAAACAGGTAATGAGAATACTCAAACTTATCAGGTACAAGTTGTCACCTTGATTGAATGCTAAATTCTTGTAACCAATTTCCAAGGAAATGCATAGCAGCTAGAAGGGAGAATTACCAATGAGATCTTGGGAGTTAAATGGTTAAGACCTCTTTCTGTATTCTGTTCAGCCTGTGAGCAGGCCATGGTGTTTGGATTTTGCCTCACATCACAGCCCCCCTACTGCACCATCAACAGCCACATATGAATAAAGGTATTGAAACCCCTGTATAGTCAGAGCGAAGTTTCTTTCCATACCATGGGCTGAATGGAGTCGTGATTTATGATCAGTTATGCCAAGTTTAACAATGCTCTTAGTATTAAAAACCATACATGTTTATGAGAAAAAATTCAATTTGTGGATTAAAAACCATCAGTTGTAACAGTATTAAAAGATGAAGAGTAATAAAATCTGTCAATTTTGTCAATAATTAACATCCCTTGTACTATTTGAACCATCAATGAATTTGGGTGAGAGTGAGTTTGTCAAATAAAATAATAACAGTTTGCAATCTTGACTGTCACCAGTAATATGTACTTAATGAATGAGGACTGAATGGGAAAAACATTCAGCTTGAGGTAAAGACCTACAGATCAAGTGTAACAAGGTTCTCTGTCAAAATTGACAGCTGAATATTTTCCCATCCAGTCCAAACAAACAGTCAATAAGCATTTTATTGCATGGCCACTAAGTTTTGAAAATTTCAAATCATTTGTACTTGAATGCTTATTGTAATACAAGTCAGAACAAGAAACTCACAATTCACTTAGAAGCAGAACTCTTTTTCTCATTTATTTTATTTTGACTTGGAAGTCCACAATTTTGATTCATGTTATTGGAAAATGAAAAAGAGCTGTGTAAGTGTGGGGCCAGACATCTTTTTCTGAACTGACTCAAAGCAACTCTTTCAGCCCCACACACATCAGCTTTCCCTATGGTTTACTATAGGAATATGCATGCTAAGCCCTCTGTTATTTGATAGTGAGATGTTGGCCTTTCTTGTGTTTAGCCTGGTAACATAATCCTGCTGTCTTCAACATCACTATACCACAAAAGAAACCTAGCTGACACCAAAACAAAAAATGAGGACTGAGATAGGAAAAAAGTTTGTGCAAAACTTTTTATTTTCACCGGTAGACCAAAATTGTGGCACAAATACTTTTTCCTTTTAGTTCTTGCAAGTCCTCAATTTGAAAAAATAAGTTTCTGCAGGAAGAAAATAATTGCAGAATACCACCAAAAAGTTAACTCCCAGAAGTGATTAACATGAAACTTAATATCAATATAGGAAATTAAGAATATATTCTCCTAAAAATAAAATTGTATCAGGCTTCCAATCATAAACCCATCTATCAACTTCTGTTACTGAAAAGTATCCTGAAAACAGTGATGTCAACCATGTCATTTGATGGTTGAGTAGGCTAAGTTATTGTCAATTTTTCTAAGCTGTCCATCTGAGTCGGCCTCAACTCTTGGCCTTGCCTTGTCTGTAAAAAAAAAAAATGAGGACAAGAGCTTCAGTAAGGACCTGAGCATTTAAAATCAGTTAAAGCTTAAACTAAGGTTCCACTTTTGTTAAAAATTCAATGATATTGAATATATATTTAGGATGTTTTATTTTTTGGTATTCCTTTAAAACTTTGAGTTAATAATGAAACACTGTTTAGGAAGAATCCTTCCTCACCTTGCATTGCACAGTAGAATAAGATTCTGAACAGCTGAAAGTGTTGAAGTGTCATTTTGTCCTGTTATAAGGTGTCTATCAATAATGACATGCATCCCATCTGGTTCACTGGCTGAAAGAGAAATCATGCCTAAGATGGAAAATTTGAATATATCAACAAAGTTGAAATGGTAAATTGGCCACCGTTACAATTATAAAAGCTGATGTTTCGAGCGAAGGGCTTCGCTCCGACGAAGGGCTAACGCTCGAAACGTCAGCTTTTATAGTCGTAACGGTGGCCAATTTACCATTTCAACTTTGTTGATATATTCAAATTATTTCGTTACCCCCACCGATGCAGCCCCAAACAGTTTCTTTAGAAACTATCAGCCTTTACTAAGATGGGAAGGTTTGCTGTCTAAGTCATCCTATCAACTGTTACCCAGTGTTGGGACACCTTTTTAATTTGGATGTGTATTACACATATGAATCTGGTAATAGCCATCAGGGCTCGACACTAACACTGGCCAACTAGCCACAGACTGGTAGAAATTCAGTTTTGGCTAGTGGTTTTCAATGTCCACTAGCCAGTTTGGCGAGTAAACAAACTGAAATTGTAGTGAGTTGAAAAGTTAGTGTCAAGCCCTGGCCATAGAACTCTCATTAGCTCTGTAGTAGAGCACCAGAGCATGGAATCATGGAATCTTTTTCTTAATTTCACACCTGCAGTGACAAGATGAAAGAACATCTGCCATTATTTTCAAACTGCATTCAAAATTTACCATCTTTCTTAATATTCTATTAGTTGAAAGATATGTTGAGGATTTAATTAGTAAATAATAACACTGAATATAGTTAGTGATGGTAACTGCAGCAATGAAGTACATTTCTTGGGATATTTAAAGCCCCTGGGTAATTACCAAAATTTAGAAAAGATTAAAAAAGGCATACCTTCTGCCAAAATTTTTTTATTTTTGTTGACAGAAAATGGTTATTTTGCGTTGCTTTGGTGTTGTTGTACCAAACAATTCAATTCAGCTGATTTATGTGTTTTATGGTTCACTAGTTTGTGTTAGTTCACGCTAACTGAACACTGAAATGGCTTCCAACAAACCTGCAATGTTCAGCATGTGTTGTAGATCTTCCTTGGTTATAAAAGAAAAATTTGCCCTTTATAATAAACAAGTAATTGCTTGTTTTTACAAAAAATTAAGGATTAATATTGCTTGTATATTCAGAAGTTGCAGAAATTACCCATGTTGCTGCGCAACTCACACAATTTCTGCAACTTCTGAAAACACCTGTGCAATTAATCCTTAATCTTACTTGGCCCCATGCAATAACCTATAAAAATCTTATAATATTCTGTAACTAACTGACTCACCACTGTATGTTCCTCCGTGATCTTTGATCCAGTCTTCAAGGATTATTGGTAGACTTGAAAAATCAGCTGAACGAGCCGATTCAAAAACTGATGGCTAAATAACATATGATGGCTTCTGTCAGTGATGTTTATGTCAAAGTATACTTTTGCTCAATAGCTCCTGACCAATTTGGTTAGGTAGGGGACATTAAAGAACCCATATCACAAGATCACTGTGAGATGGTCTGGCCTGTTTACTGGGAATTGGGGAGAGGGGGCACCTGTAAAATTTCTCCTCTGTTGATTGTAAACTGCCACTGGCAGTCTGGAAAAAGTCCCCTGCACAGTTGTAAAGCACATTAGATCATTACATGGTAAATGCACTATAGAAATTGATAAAATTATTAATTATTTATTATCATAAGTATAAGTAAATCTTGTTCTGAAAAAGGAAGCAAATATTCTTCCACCATTCATCTTTGGCTTTTCTTTTTATAAATATATTTTTGGTACTACCAGATCTATTTTTCAGTAGCACAATGACACCCTCTTATTATCTCCTCCACAGGTTACAACTCACAGTATATAAAGTTTCATGGCCTGACTCACAAGCCTATGAAAAATATAGCGTGTATGGAATCATCCTAAATGTAGATGTACAGGGGTGTAAATTATGCACTACTAGATGTTATCTATAATTGCTATATTTACCCCTGTCAAGCTAAAGCTCTTGAAACTCCAAGATTTTCCATCCTCTCTCCTTGCTGAGCAAAGTCCAGCAACACCATGTCCAATGGCACAAATGGGCTCTGGAAGTGGACAAAGGCAGGGTAAACATTATCATTTACGACAAAAATATACTTAGGAAAACCTGAGACACTTGAAATTTAGACCAATTCTTCAAAGAGCCAATTAAAATGACTTTTATAGACCCTTTGGGTGGGTTATTTACACTGGGTCTTAAACCTAAACCACAGTTTTACCCAAGCAGTGGACCACTAGGATTCTCTTTAATAGGGTTGATTAATTAAATAAATGTCCTTCCACTATTAGCTTTCAGTCCCCTTGATGCTGTTCACAAAAATAAATGTTAATTCAGATAAAAGGTTTGGCTAAATTGAAGATGGCTTAGAATGGGGTTTAGTTAAACAACAGCTTAACTTTGTTTAAATAACCAGCCCTATCCATTTTATAACTAGTGTTCATAAATTGTGAAAATTATCATGATTAACCCTTTATTTCCCAACATATCCCATTTTTAACTCTCCCCTCAGCTACTACATGTTTCCCTGTTTATTAGTAACAATAATTTTGGTGTTAATTAGATCAAGATAACAACTTCTACCTGACTAGTTTGCATATTCTGATTACCTGTTTGCTGGATAGTGTATGGATATCAAAAGGAGAAGTTACATGTTAATCACTTCCAGGAGTTAAGGGTTAAGCAGCAAATAAATACTCAAGTCTACTCACTTTTTTCGTGGACAAATGTATTCAAAAGTTTTGCAAGCTCGCTGTCTTGAGCAAGATCATGAAGGGCTCCTGGAGCACTTGGGATAAGCACTGCACCGTATCTTGATGCTAGGAATAGGTTAGAACAAAAGTAAAAAATTTAGAATTTTAAATGTATGATCTCAAGAAAGGCCCCCACTCAGAACTTATTCTTGGAAAATAAACTTAATTGGTACCAGTGTAGAGTGAATCCTCTGGTAAACTGTGAAATCTCCAATACACTGATACAAAACATTGAAATCTAAAAATGCATGGTTTGCATAGAGGAGTGCTCCAGCTAGTTACTATAATCATGATGGCCTATAGAAATTTAATTCTTGATTCACAAATATTGCTGCAAAAGTCACAAATTGGATGGAAAAAGTGTTCTTTTTCGTATTCCTATGTTCCCATGTTCAGGTTTGAATAGTACAATACATGGATTCATGCATTGTACCATCAAATTCAAGTCAAGCAATGATGCCTTTAAAACAGTGAAGAGGACACAGTATCCACACTTAAATTAAAAATCTATTCTTAAAAAATTCATGCTCACCATCAACATTTTCAAGTTTTCCAGCAACTGAAAATTGTTTGGTTCGAAACTCATTCAACCACTTTCTGCTGTTGTCATCTGATTTAACAAAATCTATCTGCTGACCCTAAAAAAAAAAGAGCCAACCTGCACATGCATCTGACTACTGCTTACGGTTTACGTGATTTTTAAAGTCTCTATATAAATAACCTGTCAGAGATGTTGGTCTACATCAATTTTCCGAACATTTTTCGACGTAACAGGGAGTCACACATAGCTGTGTTCTCCCTTATTTTCAGCGTGACGGGAAAAAGAAATTTTCAAACTGGTAGATCCATCCTTTTACCTGTTGAATTTTCAATCTGTTAGTTAGCCTACTTTTTACATGTAACATGTATCAAAATGAACAATTTTCAAATTCCTCTTCAATAAACAACCGAAAAAAACAGCAACAAAATAAAGAGAATTTTTAGAAATAAATTACAAATTAACTGACAAATGGCAAGTGTACCAATCACATATTACTTACTTGCGGTGTTGCGATCTGAACATTGAATACTGAGTGCGTCAAAGTGAATGCATGAATGAAAGATTGAGCTGACACGCCTGTTGACCGTCAAATTAAAAATTTCAGTTCACTTTTCAGGCAATAAGAGAAGCAAAGCTTAAGGTATATTTGGTCATACTCAAAGTTGCGAAAAACCTGTCAATGTTTTATATTAATTTTCCGCGTATAAACATAATACAAAAACACTCTCAGGATCTCGAGTAAAATAACTATCTATTTCTTATTTATCTAAGTTAAATGACGCAATATTTTATTCGAACCTTGAGTTGCAGAACTGCAAACTATCAAACAGTTCGGCTTGGCGGCCATCTTGACTTCCTTTTAGTTCCCAGACTTCCTCCATCGCATTGCATTCCAGACAACTTGACTGATGTGATTGCGATATGCATTAATTAGGCTGGGAATAACTCTGTAGCGGTTTTTACGAGTAACATGTGATGCTAAAGGAGGTAGGGAGGAAAATTCAAATTGGACCTTAATGTCTAATGGAGATACACTATATCAGTGCACCTCCTTTTGTTGGTGTAAGAATGGATTCTCTTAGTCAGAGAATATGATACAAGTGCAATAGCCTGCAGACCAGGTGTGATTTTGGTGAGCGAGTGCTTGGTGTGAAAATTATAGCTACCTTCTTTATTTTTAAACATGGCGGAAGGCTGCCAAGTGGCTGAGTGATGATCAAAAGGAAGGTCAGAGGGGAGGGGTATTGCAATTGAATTCCTCACATCTTTTCCTCCCCCCTCTCCCTAGTCTCCCTCGCAGCCGTTTTTTTGGATGTCACACAACGCTTCCCCAAAAGAACTCTTACTCTTACGTTCTTTTGGGGGAGCGTTGCGTGACATCCAAAGAAAACGGCTGCGAGGGAGAGTACCTTCCCCAGCCACCATCAATTCTAATGTACTCTAAATTACAAAGGCTGGCCGGATAAACAGTGGCAAGCTTGTAATGCTCACCCTTCCTAATAAGATGCCTTCACTGTTGGCTAAAACTGCAATAAAAGACAGAGAATCAGATCAATTAATGATCTCCTAATTGATTTTTCTTAATTTTCATCCCTTGTCTGTATTGATGTCATAAAGAGAAATTTTGTCCACTCCTAATGATTAAGGGCAAAGGCCTTTGCAGCACCCCATCCCCTCCCCCCCCCCCCCCCCACTAGAAAGCTTTTCTTAGGTACAAGACATATCCACAAAAAAATAGGTGTTCAGATCTGGGTTATCATGTGAAAAAAAAATTAATTATAATAATAATAATTTATTTAAAGTCAATTACACAGGGGGTGGTTGCCCAGATCTTCCGAGCCAGAGGCTCATGACAAAAGTGACTGACAGCACCCGATTCGCTCGAAATTAACCGCTTACATGCGGATTCAATTAGCATCAAATTAACGCATACAAACAGTCAAAGTAGGGCCTATTTACCTATCATGAGCTTGTGACGTATACCGTCAAAATATTTGTGCCCTTTTCTGACCCCTTTGTCAGGATCAGGTAATGGGAAACAACAACCTAAAGGTTCACGTTGTGCAGGGAAACAAAGCAGCTAGTCAAAGGGGTCAGAAAAGGGCACAAATATTTTGACGGTATACGTCACAAGCTCACGATAGGTAAATAGGCCCTACTTTGACCGCTTGTATGCGTTAATTTGATGCTAATTAAATCCGCATGTAAGCGGTTAATTAAAGGTGAATCGGGTGCTGACAGAGAAAAAGAACAGTCAGCATTAATTTTTACAGCTCCACCCCTTAAAGTATTCACAAAACTGCCAGCCAGCCAAACATGCTGGGCACTTCTTTAAAACCAATGTCTGAGATCTGCAAAGGAGGAAATGTTAAACATTTCTGCCAAACTGATGAGCAAGTCTGACAACCTTGGCTTACTTTGGAAAAATGGTGATAGCTGATAGCTCCTAAATTTTTATTAAGGAAAGTAAATTTAATATGGATTTAAATGTGTGTCTACAGTATTTTATATTTTAAAATACTCCTACTTGTTTTGTATAAATATCAGTCACTTTTTTTTAACTTGCTCACACAGCACCACTGTTGTCAAAGTCTGTATTTTGCAATCGTGATAAGAATATTACCTGTGTCAAAGGAATTCTTGAAATACAAGGCTTCCTTTCAAAACCACTCAGTGGATATGGCCATTATTGTCTTTATCTCCACTTATATTATTGCTACCTCAAAGTCTTAGTGTTTGAGACTTTTATTTCAATTTAGACTTACAGCATTTTCATTAAAGGGGAATATGATCACATTTAAAACCATAAAGAAATTTCCAAAGATGTTCCTAATTTTCTTGAAGATGTCATGATGAGATTGGAATTTTCATCCTGCAGGTGTGAGAATCACGCTCAAGGTGGGAGAACTGACAAGAATACCATCTGTACATGTACTATGATCACTTTCTTCAATATAATATTCCTGTTGCAAATCATTTCCAACCTCAGATCAAATGTAAAAATTATTTCTTAACAAAGATGCTTCAATCAACCATAACTTTCTTCTAAAAACAATTTACTGATACACAAACGTTTGCTAATAGAGCAGATTTTTCTCACATTCTGTATTCAGCAGAGCATTTCCAAGCAGTGGCATTTTCTTGACTAAGAGCATTCACAGCTCTTCGGTAGGCTTCCTCTGGGGTAAATCCCACAAGCTTTGTCCCATATAACTTGACATTTTTCTTTGCAGCCATTTCTCTCACTCTATTTTCAATTTCTTCAGGACTTGTGTATTGAAAAAGCCCTTCACTTGAAACTTCCTGCAAGTAAATGGAGGAGTTGATCATACATTGTAGCCTGGTGGTAAGCACAACGTGTTTCAGGCAGCTAAGTTCTGGTTCAGACTCTGCCTGAGTCACTGCATTGAGTTCTTGAGCAAGACACTTACCTCTCACCAGTCTCTCTCCACCAAGGGGTATAAATGTGCACTGGCGTACAATTAAGGAGTGTGAGACATGGTGCCATAATGGTTCACACTGTTAGCACCTGCCCCAGGTTGTTCCAAAATTTGATAACACTGTCCAGTGGATTACTCTCTATTCAGTGTATAGTGCAGTATGTTTTGCAATCACTTATCTGCTGGATAGCAATTTATCTTTTGAATAGTGTTACCAGCCCTATGCACAACTGGGCCCTGGGCTCTAAGTGGAGACATGTGGGTTGAAGACTGACAGTATTATTCTGTTGTTATCTTTGGCACAACACTTAAGACTGACAGTGTCCCTCTTCAGCCAGAAGTATAACTGGGTACTTACTGATAAAATGTCAAGGAAACCTGAGAAATTCTTACAGGAAAGGTTTCAATGGATGAAGAATAGCAATACCCCCTCACAAAAGAAGTGCACAGTAAAGCATAAAAGGAGAGGGGGGATATATGAAATTGGTTTTTCCTGTGTGTGTCCCTAAATCTAGTCAAAGATTATGGGTTCACTATTAGGTGATTGCCCAAGGTAAAGAAATCAGAGAAAAGGGGGCTTAATTTATATCATTTGTATTGTCCTTGGTTTAATTAGATTCTCTTTGCTTAGTTTGAGCATTCTTGATCTTAATTCCCCCACCCCTCCTCTCTCTCTCTCTCTCTCTCTCTCTCTCTCTCTCTCTCTCTCTCTCTCTCTCTCTCTCTCTCTCTCTCTCTCTCTCTCTCTCTCTCTCTCTCTCTCTCTCTCTCTCTCTCTCTCTCTCTCTCTCAATACCTACCTTTGAAGCTTCAACATTACAGGCAATTTCAACCCTTCCTTCATGTTTGAATGCCATAGATTGCACACCAGCCAAGCCACCAGGAGTTGTTGCACGGATTGCCTTGGCAATGTCTTTTCCAAGCTGCAAGTCTTGACAGTCTATACTGACATTGCAATTGGTGACATATGGAATGGCACCAATTCCAGTACAGCCATACCTCTGGGAGGGAGGGGAGCCAAGATCCCAACCTACCCTACTGAAATCCATACCATGTACCCCCTGATACCAGTTAACAGCTTTTCGCCTCTCAACCAGCCCCCTGACTAAAGGCTGGTCTGCATGGCCAAATAAAAATACAGAGGTCCCTTTTATACTGTTAGCAATGCGTGTCCCAAGTTTAAGGGCTATCTGACCACATTCTGCAAGAGACACTTCAGGAGAAATTGTATGGATAGGGACAAGGTCTACAGATCCAAGCCTGGGATGACCTCCTTCATGTTTTTCCAAGTCTATCTCTTTGTAAGCCACCTGGCAAGCACGCAACACGCTCTCTTCTATGTTTTCCACCGGAGCTGCGATGGTTATAACTGATCTATTGTAATCGCGGTCAGAGAAAATGTTCAGAACTGTTGAAGAACACTTGAAGCTATTTGATTTGGAGGGGAAATTTAGTGCTGCATTAGCAACTGATTCTACTATTCCTTTATTTCGTGCTTCGGAGATGTTCAGTAAACAAGCCACAAGTCGAAAGGCGGGAGAACAGGTACTCATAGCTTCTCTCCTCCAAACGGACGAAGTGGAAAGAAAGCGATTTGAAAGAACTCTTCTTATTGGCTTTTTCATTTTTGCAGCTTTTCGCGGGGAAAATAAAACCAATCACAAGGCTCCTTGTCCCTTGTAAACGTGTTTGGATTTGGTCAGCGGTTTCAAGCATAAAATTAAAGGCGGTCTTAATTATAATACTAATTAGTACGTTGCTATATTTCAGATGAAGAGATGTCTTTCGTTCGAATCCGTCTTACTTTCCAACACTCTCTGCCCCATACTGAGGTCAAGAACTGCTGGTTTCTTTTTGATACTTCCTCTTGTAGCACGATCGCTGACTTAGAGTATTTGATTAGGAAAAGATTCAAGGGACCTTCGAAGAGTTGTCACGTGGTGAATCTGTTCCTCGACGATTTCCTTCTTCCTTCGCAAGAGAAGATAGAGATCATTCAAAATAATGATCACATAAGGTGTCTATTTCCCTTAGTTTATATTCCCAACTTGTATGTTTGGTATATATTTAGTATACTGGGCTGGTGCGTCGGTTTACAACGTCAGACTGTCATGATTTCCCACCCTTCTTAAAATTATAAACATACATGTGCTTGTGGTCTTCTCTCCTTCAAAGCATGAACTCATTAATGCCCTATCCTCTTTCCTTTTCCTGAAAAACCTCTGCATTTTTCTTCACAAAAATTACCTATTACAGAGCTTGCACAATTTAAAGTATAGGGCTGCAATCTAGCAGCGCCCGGTTGCCCTGGCGCCTAGCTTACTTTTGGTTCTTGGGCGACTCAGGAATCTTATTTTTTTTTATAAAAAGCATATTCTGGACACCCTCGATTTCACAGTTTCAGAGCACTGGGCTCCCTTCAATTTTTCTTAGAGCACAGCCTTGGAGTATATGGGAATAAACTAATACTGAATTCACCTACTTACAAAGTCTTTTATTTTTGTCTGCATATTTGACAAAGAGTGGAGATCCAACAAACAACAGGAAAACAGACAGATGAAGATGGAAGAGATGAACAAAGTGAGTGGAATGCACCATAATTGCAAACAGCTGTTCAACCCAAAGCCTCACAAAGCTGTTAAAACATCAAACACAATTTTTTTCAAATAAAATCATTTGAATATATCAACAAAGTTGAAATGGTAAATTGGCCACCATTACGATTATAAAAGCTGACGTTTCGAGTGTTAGCCCTTTGTTGGAGCGAATACAGGAATTGTGGGTTGTGTGTGCTTTTAAAGGATGAAAATGGAGCTACGTTATTGGTGGGAACATGGCAACGAGAAAAACACGAATAATTATTCGTGTTTTTCTCATTGCCATGTTCCCACCAATAACGTAGCTCCATTTTCTGAAAAACATGAATAATTATTCATGTTTTTCTCATTGCCATGTTCCCACCAATAACGTAGCTCCATTTTCTGAAAAACACAAATAATTATTTGTGTTTTTCTTGTTGCCATGACCCCACCAATAACATAGCTCCATTTTCTGCCTTTAAAAGCACACACAACCCACAATTCCTCTATTTGCTCCGACAAAGGGCTAATGCTCGAAACAGCAGCTTTTATAATCGTAACGGTGGCCAATTTACCATTTCAACTTTGTTGATATAATCAAATTATTTCATTACCCCCACCGACGCAGCCCCAAACAGTTTCTTTAGAAACTATCAGCCTTTATTCATTTTTGAAAGTGAAACTACAGCATAGAATCAAGTTTGTTAAAAATAGGCACAGATGCATTTAATTAGATTTTTTCTTTGACTTTGGTAATCCTCATGCAGCTACTTGTTTATAGCAGCAGAAAACAAAGTGGAAAGGAAGAGAAAAAAGAGTAGTTTACCAGATGCAAGGTATCAATTTTCAACCTCTCTACTTTTTATTCAGATTAACAAAAACATTTCTGTGGCAAAATGTATCAAGATATGTCATTTGAAGCACTTCTTTACATGAGCCCTTAGGTAAGGAGACTAGACATCTACTCTGTGTGTTATCAACTGACCAGCCAGCTGACTTTACTCAACAGAAAAGAGTAAAAAGTAAAGTTTGAAATGGCTGGGCTCTTAACTAGGTTCACATTACAGTACCACTCAAAAGTAAGTCACCTCTTCTCCTCTTGTTTCTCTTGAGACGCATCTTGTTTCTCTGAAGACATACCTTTTTTGTTTCTTTTTCCACTACACTGTCCCTGAACAGAGAAAAGATCAGTTCTAGGTACAATATACCATATCTAGAAAGAGGTCATAACTTACGCAGGGGGATAAAATGAACATACAAGGATTTGCTTCATGTTCTTCTTTAAGGCTGGATTTTATGTGATGTGAAAATCCCCAAAGATCACACATTTCATTGTTTCCTTCCCTCCTAGACTTTGGTGATGTGTTTTTCAAATAATATTTAGGTGTCATTGCTACAAATTAAAATCCTCAATGTTGTATTTTTTGTTGGACTGAGACCAAGCAGTTGAGGATGGGTAGTGAGCTAAATACTATATAACAGACTCAAAACAACCATGTCTCAATTAGATGGCTGACTGTTAAAGTGCACCTACACCCAAAAAATTTTTTTCACTTAACGTAGTAAGCTTATTTTTTTGAGTATTTCTGCGCAAAAATTTTTTTATTTGCTCAAATCTTCAATTTTCTATGCCCAGTCAAAATACGGAAAATCGGCCGCCATCTTGCCCCACGACCGAGTTTAAAGAGGAATGGCTCTAGTGGGTAATGTGACGTCAAATCGAGAACACGAAAGTCTGCATTTCACACATTTTCACTTGTTTGGGAAGATTGTAGTCGATAATTGTCTGAAAATATGCCGACTAAGTGTGTTGTAGAAGGATGTAGCAACGTGCGAAATTTGCAAGAGGGTATCGCGCTTCATACATTCTTCATACAACACACCTAGTCGGCATATTTCGGACAATATCGACGACAATCTTCCCAAACAAGTGAAAATGTGTGAGATGCAGACTTTCGTGTTCTCGATTTGACGTCACATTACCCGCTAGAGCCATTCTTCTTTAAACTCGGTCGTGGGGCAAGATGGCGGCCGATTTTCCGTATTTTGACTGGGCATAGAAAATTAAAGATTTGAGCAAATTAAAAAATTTTTTGCACAGAAATACTCCAAAAAATAAGCTTATTTCGTTAAGCGAAAAAAAAATTTTGGGTTTAGGTGCACTTTAAAAAACGTTAATGGGAAACATCAAGAAAGTAAATGGATGTGAATTTATTCCTCTTCCATCCCTGATGATTGGGGATGTCGACAATTCCAAGTTTTCATAAATTGACAACATCTGGGATGGTCTGGAAACAGTGAAATCCCTTTCTTTGTGAGATTTTATGGCGCATAAAAATCAGCCTTTGTTGATGACATTTTACATGATCTTCCAGGGATAAACTGAAAAAGAAGCAAGTTGAGGAGAACAAACAGGGTTTTAGTACTAAAAAGATCAAAGGGAATCACTTACCGAAGAAAAGAGTACGAGATGACAGTGAGACACCAAAGGATAGTAAAAGGGCCAAGAGAGAACAGAAACTTGTAAGAAAAGAGGCAAAAAAAGAAGCAAACAGAAGACACAAATCAAAATTATCTTCAGTTGTAGAAAGTGATGTTGGTGCTTTGCTATTACAAGAGAGAAGTTCTACAAAAGTTTTTTCACCATCCTTGACAAGTACCGGTACAACAAGCTCACAAATGAAAAAATTGAATAAACCTTCAAAAGGAAAATCTGCAATTCAGCAGAAGCAAATGAACGAAATCAAGCTATCTTTGCAAGGTGATATTCATAAAAGAAAAGAACCTTCAGTGCCTTTGAAAACAAGTTCAAAGAAAGGCAAGACAAGTGGAAAAGTAATACTTGGTGGTGGTAGAAATGTCAGCGACAGCACTTCCTCTGAGAGTTCAAGCTCAATAGATGAATCAGGAACCTCAAATTCACCATCCAAGGTGAAGAAAAATGGAAAAGTAACACTTGTGGGTGGTAGAAATGCCATTAATAGTGACAGTACTTCCTTTGAGAGCTCCAGCTCATCAGATGAATCAGGACCCTCAAATTTACCATCTCTTACAGATGTCGCCCAAAGAAGGGTTGATACTGATGAGTTGAAAAAAGACGCTCACAGCATAATAATGGAAACAAGTGAATCACAAGGAAAGAATAAAAGTGATACTATTCCTCAATCATCTTTGACTTTATGTGATATAACTGAGGGAACAAGAAATGGCAGATCTTTTTCATTGTCATCCAAAGCCTCTAGCAGTTTGGAAAAGTCTGGGGACTCTTCCATTTTTTCTCACAAAAGTGGGAAGCTGAACTCAAGAATTGAGAGCAACAGCAAGAAAACTTTGTCATCCTTAGAAAACCCAGCATCGTCATCCAGAATGTCATTCCAGTCACCTAGCTCTGCATATAGTCAGACACAAACAGGAGGTGCAAATAATAGGTCTGTTGAGCAATCTGCCAGTGGCTATAATGCCAAGCAAATGAACAAATCTGGACAAGTGTGGCCTCTCATAAGTATAAATGGAAGACCTAACAACAAGCCAGGTATAGTCATGGTAATTACCGTCAAAGATATTGGGATAGACACTCTTGGCAGATTTCATTTTACAAAACTCCTTTTTAATGGAAACTCACTTGGTGTGTTCATGGTTACGAGCTTTTGTTGTATTAGTGAAGTTGTATTTTTGGCAGCAAAAGTCTACCTTGAGTTTGGTCCAGAAAGTAACGAGATCTTACAAGAGACTTCTTGATGTGATGATTATTAAAATTGTGGGTCTCAAAAAGGCTGATGGCATTATTATTGTATGAGAAATGATAGAGATAACATTCAGCCATGTAAAACAGGTCATTTAGGGAGTAAAATGGAACATCTCAAAGTCTTTAAAATTTTTCAATTTTTTCCATTGATATTAATAATTGACAGGTGTGGCAGCTTAAGTGAAAATGATACCTTGGCAGAAAATTTTTTTTCATTCATGCTTACCAAGATTTTCACCCTCCTCACTCCCCGTTAGAATCCAGTCAACAAACCAGCCACATAAGATTTGATTCAGAGGAGTCTGAAGAAGAAAGTATAGACAAACAGCAGGAAGACACTGGTTTGACAAATGGAAGCTCAGAACACCCACTAACCAATGCAGGTTCAACTTCATATTTTCCACCATGCACACAAAGTATGCTACCAAAGACCCCCAAGACAGCTGTCAGTGAAAGTAAGGTAATTCCCATAAACAGGACATAATCTTCAGATGGGGTTCCTTTTTTTAAACAATGGGGTCATTTGACGTGTTTTCGTATTTGTGCCAGTTGTTCTAGGCTTTCTTTACCAAGTTCTACATGATTCAATACTTGAGCAAAGAGGAAAACTGTTTTGGCTCTTTAACCAAGTTCCACATGATTCAAAACTTGAGCAAAGAAAAAAACTGTTTTGGCTCTCTAGAGCCTATTTTTCTGTCAGGGCTAAGATTTTTCACTAAGGTGAATTAAAATTCTGCCTAATCTTGCAAAGGCACAAGACAACTGAACCTCTTTATCATCTTCACTGCTTAGAGAAAAAAAAAGGCAAATTTCAATTGTAAAAAAAAACACTTTGTTTATTTGCAGTCATTGTGGACATGCATTTCACATGGCCCACCTCAATTAGCACTGCTATCTGCGGAGCCAGGGGAATAAGGATTTATTGTCAAATAACAAATAAATATTGTATTGTATGTTAAAACATCCTCCAATATAAGATTTTCTTGAATAAATGCTTTTAATAACAATGTTATAGTCTTTTTTTATATTGTCTAGCGGTCAACAACGCAAGATTACAGTCTTTGTACACGACTTCATGGCCCTCCCAGAATTGGGGATAAAATAGCTTATAAGGTTGGTGATGTACATGAAAAAATTAATTTTTGATATTTTATTTGTCTGTTTATTTGTTTGATTATTAATTATGTTATATAGACAGAAATACAGAATTTGGTGAAAGCTAATAGAGATGGGGTACCATACGTAACTGACATCAATAATATAGAAAATGAACAGATGGGAAAATGCAAAAGAGTTTATTCAACATTATGTCGACAGAAGCCTAATTAATTTTAGCATAATAGTTTTTTGCTTGTTTTACAGGCTGAAAACTATTATGGTTTACATTGATTGGTACAATTCCTTAAAATCTTCACAATTTTTCTATTCTTGTTAAGGAAAGTCATGGTATTGATAATAGTAGTAATGATAATATGTAAATCTATAATTTCGTGGTTAAAGTACGGATCATTTCCATTATAATAAAGAAAAAGGAAAGACCAAGATTCTGGAGAAATCTTAAAGAAAGCAGTGGATAATGCATATACTACACTGCATCCTTTGTGAATGAAACCTTTTACTCCCAGAAGTGATAAAGATGTAACTTCTCCCTGTAATAACCGTACATAAGTCTGCAAACAGGTAATAAGAATATTTAAACTGATCAGGTAGGAGTTGTTATCTTGTTCTAACACCAAATTCTCATTGCTGATTTACAAAGAAATGTGTAGCAGTCAGAGGGGAGAGTTAATGATTAGATCTTGGAAGTTTAGAGTAAAAGGTTAGGACACAGCTGAGGAGGGTGGTGTAAACCTCTTGTTTTGGCAAAGTGATCATTAGCAATAAGCCACGTTGGTACCTTCCTAAATTCCAATAATATCTAGTTATAAGCAACCCATATTAAAATATCCCTCCCCCTCTCTACGTTGTGATAATCAGACATACTCTGGCTTAAAAGGTTGAATTTGTGATTGTGCCCTAGTCTTAATTTGTTTGTTGTTTGTTTTCGTTTTTGTTTTTGATTTTGTTTTTTTCTCTTTATTTAATTACTTTTCACAGTGTTGAGGTTTAAGCCCTGGCCGCACACCATAGTTAAAACTGTGACATCCTTCTTTCAGCAGTGTACATTGCGGTTTATCGATCTTTTCAGAGCGCTTTTCAATTTAGTCACAAAAAATCAAAACCAAAGTAACCGAAGGCCGATCAGAGAAAAGGAAAACACCTTTTAAGAGTAAGTGAGAACTCGAAGTAAAAAAAAAATATATATTCTTAAAGCGCGGGAAAACGCACTTGATTGGTTTTATATTTGCATCTGATTGGTTGAGAGGGCGATGCGAGTTTTACGGACCAATCACAGAACGAAGTAAAGCGAAACCCATACAATCTCGGATTAATTTCGAAAAGGGGCTTCTCTCTAGGAGGTAGCCTTTGCTAAAAAGTAAGGATGAATGAAAGGTTGGTAAATTTGCACGACTAATAAGGGATTGTGCTTTGAAAGAAACACGCGCATCTTGTTTACGAGGACTGTCACAACAACGGGAAACTTGAAAATTTTCATACAAGTGGCCAATTTCTCTCATGGGACTATGTGCGTTTTTGGTATTTTAGCCATAGTGCAATCCCCTTTAACGAAAGAAAATGAACGGCGGAAATCTGTTTCACTTAAGAGTGGGAATGACACAACATTTGATATTCTTAAATCCGTATTCAATTTTCAGTATGCTGACGTAGAATTGAAAAGTTACCTTCCATTTTAGCACCATGTATACCATAGCATCTGACAGCACAAATGCGACTGAAAGTGCCATAAGCTGAGTCATCCACTTCATCTTCGATTTGTAACTACAAATATCTTCCCACACGAAAACCCAAACTTGCTCTTTCCGCGAAAACGAGTAGAGCAAATGATTGACGTCACAATAGCTCCTTATGATGGAGGCCGCGCGAGGAAATCGCTAAAATTCGGTCTCAGGCCTCTTCATTTCAGATATTCCGTGAAGCCAGTGTGAAATCGTAGTTTGTAGAGTTGACCGGTTAGGAAACCCGCCAGAATTATTTGCTACAAGGTCATTGTTGGTTTTTGTGGACCCTTCTATGCACAAGTGTTAGCAGTACATGTATTCTCGTCACGCTGAACGGAATGGCTATTGATCCTTTACAACCTAACATCAGCGTTCATATTCTCTACACTGTTGCTTTTAACATTTCCAATGGCAGTAATAAGGAGAATTTGTTTAATAATCAGGGGCTTCTTAAATTAGTGATCATTTTCTTTATTCTCATGAGCGTTGTTTTTGATGTAAGGGTGGTAACGTGGGGAGAAATTGGAAGCTAATCGCTCTCAGATGTGAAAGAGGTAATTAGGCCACAATTTGTGATCATATGCTTCGTCCGTGAGCAGTGTTCTTCATGTATTTTTGCTGGGTTGTTATTACTTTTTTAATTTCTTCTCGTTCAACAGGTACTTGAACTTTCCGCCTCCTATACTCCTGAAATTTCAGACTACAAGGTACGTTAGACCACGTATCTTTGTAATGATTGATTTTTTATGAACAACTTTCGTGTCAATTTTGATTTTTCTTTTGTCATCTTCGATAACTGCTTGCAGTTAGAAACTCTTGGGAAACAAAGACCGTTTTCTTCCGCGGAATCAAGCGTTTCAGCCCCCAGCGTGAAGCTCATTTCCCCGCGCCTGTTTAACGCGCTTGGTGTACTGTACTGGGCACTCATCGCATGTTAGATCTTTGACTTCCGATAACTGTTCGTTGAGATTTGCCGGAGAGGATTTCGTTTTGTCCATGAAAAAAAAAAAGCATTCTGCGTTTCCGTATCCAATTTACAAAAACAGTTGTCTCCTAACATATTAGTGTTTTGTATTGCTTTGCAGGAAGGAACTGTTCTTGCTTTTGATCCAAGCAGTGGAACTGTTAAGATAGAACTCACGAAGGAGTCGCTAAAGAAGTCTTTAGGTATGCTTCGGGTTAATCCTTCTATTAGATTTTTTTTTTTTTTTTTGATTCAGTACCACGAGTGATCTATTGTTACACTGTACTTCCGTTTTGCTTCACAATGGTCATTGATTGGTTGAGAGGACTAGCGTTATCCTTTTGGCCAAACAGTTGCAAAGCTAAAGGCACTTGTGACTCAAGGCTAGTTACTGTGAGCTCTCATTGGCTGTTTGTGATGTTGGCCTCCGCCCTGATTGGCTGAGATGATCAGTTTGGTTTTGGTTGATGTTAATCTTACTCAACTCAATGGGAACTCGCTCAATTTGAATTTTTCCGATTTGGTTTTGCGGCATTCAGCTCGAAAGTTGGTAGTTTAATTCATCACCAGTCTTCATTCAGTATATTTGACATGCTTACAGAAGTTTCTTCGAGCAAAACTGAAGGAAATCAAACAGTCGCTTAATAATTGCGCACGCTTCATAATTACGTCATGATTGGTTTAAGTAATGTTCCGGATTGGATGAAAAAACAGCATGTTTTTTGGAAACTTGGGCTCGACGAACATAAGCTGCGTTCACACTTAATGCTCGAGCGCGGTGCCCGAGTACGATTCTTGACTGACACTAGTGTGAACACAGCTTTTCTTCAAGTGCCCACGCCAAAATTAGGTTACTGAACCGGACGCTGATTTATCAGATACCTAGTGTCAGAATACAGCACGATTTTGTGCCGGTGCCCTGGCACTCATGTTCGGGCGCCAACTGTATGCGCAGCCATAGAAAAACAAGGGCACCACCTCCTTAACAGCAATCGGCTTCACGGGACGACTGCGTCGTTTTGCTTGGTATTTCAGATGGTGGCCTCGAAGGTCGCCCTTTAGGATTAGGGTGCATTTTAATTGTATACAGGGAACTAATTGAGTGAACATCGTGACAAACTATCGCATTGAAATAATTTGGATATATCAACAAAGTTGAAATGGTAAATTGGCCACCGTAACGAAAGCTGTTCTTGTTTCAAATTTTTGTAGGCGACGGAAACGTGACTGGAAAATTTGAATTGGATTACGATGAAAGTGAAGAAAACGCAAACGACGAAGAGGAAGAAACTGAGGTACGAGTCATGGTTTATTGAGTTATTATTTTATTTTTAACTCTTTGTATTATATCAACTATTAGTTGCACATGGTGAGTGATGAAAGCTATGTAAGCTTTCTCGGAGAAAAGGGTACTCAAAAAAAAAATTCATGAAAATGAGAAAAGTGAATCTCTGATCATGCAACTGTGCGAACATATCCCATAAAGCCGTTGGGTCTCATCGTTCACGGATCATGTTTTTCAGGTGTCAACGATTTTGTAATGGACTTGCTTCAAGTCCAAGGGAAGTTGTCATACTTGATAATATAGTTACTCCCAACGTTTTTATTTTGAGCGTTGCGTTTCAGACTGTTGTGCCGTGGAATTCCATGATTGATCCCGTTTTTGTCTAGTAACTGAGATTGGTACACCATTGGTACACCCATTCCTTTCTCTTCGACCGATATCGCCGTGTAAATGATAGACAACTTGGCAGGACAGCATTACACCAGGAAGGACGTGGAGCAAACGAGGAAACTGGAACGGAGTAATCCCGAATTTCTTTCGATACTCAATTTAAAACTACTCAGTGGAGCGTATTATGTAGAGTGATTTTAGGCGCTCGATGAAAAATTTTCTGTTGGTCTCGACTGTCAAGAAAACGAAAAGGATTCAAGCTGCGGTGTAGGGAAGTTTGTAAGAAACTAAGTTGCGTTTGATTCTCTCGCATTAATGAAGCGAGCAAATCACGAAAGAAGTCAATAAAACTGTTGTAATATTAAATCCTAAGTGTGCAAGGTGAATGAACAATTGTAGAAGAAAATGGTCAGAATATAAACAGTCCCAGAGGAAAAAAAGTGATTCCAAAATAGAAAGGAAGTCATATGGATATCACTGTTCTATACTGTGATTCTAAAACCGTTCTCCAAGAAGTTGTCGCGGAAGCAGTTAAGCACTGTCTGAAAATAGTCATAAAGAGTGTTATTTTCGCACCCACCTGTGCAACGCCCCCTATCAGTTTTACATGAGAGATTTCGCCTGCCTCTGAGGACACAACAATGTCTGATAAAATATACATTGAGTTTCCGCTCTAAAAAATATGGATAATAACCTTTTTTTTTTTTGCGAAAAGGCGTGCGGGGGTGGGATGGAGAACATTGGAAAATAAAACAAAACATAAGGCCAGGCCGGTATGAATACCCAAAAAATATTCGTGTTCATCGAGAGACTGTGCAGAAAAAATGAAAGGATTACTTGTCCAGTTTTCTTTTTTTTCTGCTAGAAAATAGTCGAATTTTCTTTTGGTCTACGTTAATTTTTTACTCAGCCCTCGATCTTTTTTTTTTCTTTTTGTTTGATCATGTTCGTTACAATTGATAGTTTACAAAGAAGAAAATTCTCAAAGCCATCCAGTTGACGTCTCTTTTATCGCAATGCACGATCAATCAAAGAATGGGAATAACCTGGTTAAAGACCTTAAAAAACCAGGAAAGATTTATTACTCGACGTTTCGGGGTCATCGTGACTCCATTATCAAGAGACTAGTTTAAAAACATGCAAATAAGGAAAGGTACAAGAATAGCATAAATTAGACTGAACGGCTTAAACACTATAGTGAAATGCCTGAACGCTTGATCGAGCAATTCAACGTCATCACGAAATGTAACGGCAAATTTGATTGCCTTGTTAATGAAATGTTGTATATTCGCATGCGTAAGCCAACACTGAACGTGCAAACGGATTCCATCCGCGCCAAGGTGTTTGTTTAAGCCGTTCAGTCTAATTTATGCTATTCTTGTACCTTTCCTTATTTGCATGTTTTTAAACTAGTCTCTTGATAATGGAGTCACGATGACCCCGAAACGTCGAGTAATAAATCTTTCCTGGTTTTTTCTATGCCTTTGCTTTAGCAAATCCCTGCTGATCAAGTGTTTGAAAAGACCTTAAAGAACTTAAGAATGCCAAAACTTTGAAAAAGAAAGTTAAAAACGATTTACTCAGAAAACAAAATAGTGATATGAATTTTTTATGATATAGATGGTGATATTTTAGCATGTTTTTATTATTATGAATTTTTAGTATATTATACATATGTATTTTTCTTCTTAATAGGTTTTTAAACTGTGTACATCACATTACTATTACTTTCATTTATGTTTTATGTATTGATTAGATTACTTTAAAGAGGGCCACAGGGTCATCAGTTGTACTTAAACTGTTACGTGCTACCCTCTTAAAATAAAGTCATTATCTTATCTTAATGCGAACGAGTGTCTTAATCACTAGCCCGTAACCGCAAACACCGACATTCTCCACCCGCCCCCTGCCCCTCCCATTGTAGATCATTTCTATTTTTTCTGATAACCCCCAAAATTGCCTGAATAAGCACCAAACATTGTCAAATTTCAAGAACACGTAATCTGATAATCTACAGAATATGCAAATAAATACAAATTTATCCGTAGCAGAATAATTTAGATATAGCAACAAAGTTGAAATGGTAAATTGGCCACCGTAACGATTACAAAAGCTGACGCACAACCCACAATTCCTCTATTCGCTCCGACAAAGGGCCAACGCTCGAAACGTCAGCTTTTGTAATCGTTACGGTGGCCAATTTACCATTTCAACTTTGTTGATATATCCAAATTATTTCATTAACCCCACCGACGCAGCCCCAAACAGTTTCTTTCGAAACTATCAGCCTTTATCCATAGCAGAAACAGAAATGCAGGTTATTTCATATCCTCTTAGTGCCAGTCCCCGTAAAAAAAAATTATCGCTCATCTCAGCACTGGATGATTTCTCGCAATGCATGGACGGTGAGTATTTGAGGGCCGCTGTTAAATGTCAAATATATCATGCTGATATTTCGTTGAAAATTTTGGTAGTCTTGTCAACACTAGGCCATTTGCAGCTTACTCTATGGCCATTTCGTTACATTTACCTACCAGATTATTTAGATTTTGGTGACTTTTGATCGCAACAGGTAGGTAAAATCCGCCCGCGTAGCACCTGTACAAAGCTCTAAATATAGCCGTTGTTACATCCAGAAGCATTTTAACAACGGTTTCTCGGATTTGCAGATGCATTGGCCGGAAAATCGCGCCTCGATTTCCGGTCAATTTTTGTTTCCTAACCCGTCTAACACGTAATCCTCGACGTGGAAAATATCTTTGCCGTCCCTGAAATTTTAGACGAAGTTCAGTCGGGGGCCAGACGAAGGTCACTGGACCTACAGGGTCGTGTATATCAATACGGCATTTTGTCTCCGTTATGTCATAATGTACCTGTTGGCTAGTGTGTAATGGTTAAGTCTAGTATGCGAATTCGAAGGAATCTCGTGAATTCGTAGGCTGATTTTTCAAGGTACTTACTATATCGCAAGAAAATAAAAATGACAAATTTGTGTAATTTAAAAAAAAAAATCAGCAAATTCTAACTTTCTTCGGCAATCAATTTTCAAGGTAATGTTTCCAGGATCATAAATATTCTTCAAAGTATTTGCATATTTCGAAACATTTGCCGGTTTTTTCTTGAGCTGATCAAAATAAGTCACATGGTATATTTCGACCAATCAGGCGAGTAGTTCCCATGATGCACTGGTTTGTCTATGTTGTGATGCGCGCGCGTTTGGTTTTTTCACGTCCCCAAAACAACATGTCGTCTTCCGATCCTGTAATGACTTCTCCCAGTACCATCATTTCTTCCGAAAATAAATTAGCTGCCCTTTCTCAAACTCAGCCGGAGAAGCCTTTCCATTACACGTAGGTGTATTTGTGATTTTCTTTCCTTTGTGAGCATTTTTACGTGTTGTCATAATTTTTTTCCTTTCGAATCGTCCAGGTACTTGAAGGAGTTTCGGGTCGAGCAATGTCCACTATTTCTACAGCACAAGTGTACAGCTCACAGACCGTTCACCTGTTTTCACTGGCACTTCATGAATCAAAGAAGGAGGAGACCGAAAAAGAAAAGGGATGGCACCTTTAATTATAGTCCCGATGTTTATTGCACTCAGTACGATGAAACGTCAGGGATTTGCTCGTCCGGAGATGAGTACGTACCAGGGATTTTTGCTTGCATCTGCCTCGTTTATTTACGAACTCGAGGCCTTATACTGTTTATTTTTGTAACGGGCGATGAATTGCTGAGTTTTAGTCCTTTTCTCTTTCAGCTGTCCTTATTTACACCGTGTAGCTGGCGATGTGGAACGTCGATACCATCTTCGTTATTACAAAACTGCAACCTGTGTTCATGAGACCGATACTCGAGGATATTGTGTAAAAAATGGCCCACACTGCGCGTTTGCTCATGGACCACACGATCTGAGACAACCTGTATATGATATACGAGAATTACAAGCCATTGAGAAGGAGGAAACTGAAGTAGGTCAGGCAGGGATAGAGAATAACAAAGCAGTTCTAGAAGATCCCCGCTGGCAAGGTTTGTGTAGTACTGTACGTTTACCGTACGTTGCTTTAATGTACTCAGTGCTATCTTGATTTACACTTTTATGGTGATTTGGTCGTAACCGTAAAGTATACAGTCTTTGTCATTTCGCGTTGTTATGCATTTTAAAGGTAACAAATGACTGCAACCTTCGAGGCCCTATGATACGACCTCGAAACAGAGATAACAGTTAAATTGCGTTGAAGTTTACTACATTTTCGCCTTGAATTCGCAATGAAAACAAAATCCTCGGGCATCCCACCGTTAGAACCTCATTTTCATTGAAAAATATGGCGACTAATTCGTTTCCTTGATGGTAATAAACGCTAATGTGGTGAGAGATTTCTCTTCCGTTTAACAAAGTTGTGGTTCTTACGGGGTTATTCATTATTTATGGATTCTTCTATTGTCCTTACGGTTAAAATCTGATCGCAGTTAATCTTTAATCTTTCCCACTTGATCGTGGATGAGGAATTTCCAATGTTATATCGTTTACTGTCAAGTAGTTGTGCTTTCCCCACTTAATCGTGTACTATTACTTGTGTCCTGTCAAAAGCTGGTGTTTTTCCTCTCAAAGTAGTAGTCCTTTTGTAATGAAAATTGAGCTGTGTGCAAGATAATTATTTATTAGTGTTTCAATAAAATAATGGTAAACAGTTAATTTATCTCGGCCTCTTGCAGATATACAAGAGGCAACAAGCTGTTGATAGAGTATTTCTTATGTTTCTTAGATACCAACTATGTTTTATCAAGTTACAAGACTGAACCATGCAAAAAGCCACCAAGACTTTGTAGACAAGGCTATGCTTGCCCTCACTATCACAATAGCAGGGATAGACGACGCAGCCCAAGAAAATTTAGATACAGGTATTGTAGTAGTGTCCTCAGTGCCAGTTTATGTATGTAAAATCAATGCAATAACTTATGCTGGTTTTTGAAGTTGAAAAATGCAAGCATAGGAAAGTGAAAATTTTTTCAACCTTTTTCCCTATGCCTGTGCAGTGGAAAACACACATGCAAAAACAGATCTGCATTGTTCCATTAAAAAATATCCATGTTCCCATCTTGAAGGTATTTTAAGTTTTAATCTCTTCCTTCCTTCTGAACATGCTACTTTTTCTTGTTATTTTCCTTAAAAGTAATTTGCTCTAACTGAAATTGATATTTACACAAATAACCAAAATTGAAATTTAAGGAAGAAATTTTTGCATGGTAATTAACATATGAAATAAATGCATACAACTTTAGTGGTCTAATGTTGGTTGTAGTTTTCCTTGACTCTTGATCAAGTTTCTGAAAGTGTAATTTTCTGATTTTAAAGTGGTGTTGTATTCTCCACCAGTGCTGTATGTGGTATTTTAGCGTAAGTGGGAGGTACTCATAAAAGCAAGAAGACTAAATTTTTTTACTGCTTATTGGTATGTTTTCCCCATTTCTGGAAAGTTGCCTCATTCTACCATTAATGCTGTGAATGTACTTTGTTCTGTCATCAAGGTCATTGCAAATTGCTTGGAAACATAAGTGTTGGGGAAACATGAAATTTAGTTGTTTCTCCCTTCTTCTTGAATAAGTTTTATCAAGAAATTTGATTTGAGACCGGATGGTATTGATTGTGTTTGAGCCAAAAAGCTTCATAGAATTTGAATCAGTCCTTCAGAGGCACCTAGGTGCTTGTTTTAAACCACTTAAAGCAAGCCTATGCAAAACACTTCTTGTTTGATTTCTGTTTCCTCATGGTTAGCACTTGTCATCATATTTTCCAAATGATAATTGTGACACTTAAAAATGATGTCAAAATTTGAGGGAAAACAATTATTTTTGTAATCCTGATAAAAGACAAGTCAAGCCCAGTAGTTTTTTAATTACAAACCATGCTGTATTTCAAGTTCATTTTCAGTTTGGATGATCACTTTTAGTAATACAAAAACCAGAAATGTAGGTGCAAACAAATTTAAAGCATAGAGCAGCCTTGCAACTAAGCTTTGACAGATAGAGGCATAAGCATCTGTTTGTCTAACCAATATAAAGTATGTATTTACTTTTCTAAGATTCAACTAATATTTTGTTGTCTTTCACTTGGTGTAATTGTTTGTTCACTGGAAGACTACCAACTTAGAACTACTCCATATTCAGAAAACAAACTTTCAAAATGCTTGTGGAGTGGTTTGTTTTATGTTAGGAGCGTGATATCAATAAGTTGAAAAGTGGCGTAATTTTGCTCTTGATATTGCATTTAGTCTCTTTTTGAAAATTGTAAAAACAAACACATTTGGCTCTTGAGTAACCTTATAAAGTTTTAAAGCAAGGCACCGTGCATTCTGATCAAAGTCATTGATTTCAGACTGTCGTAAAGTAATTATGTAACTTGAAGAAGCTATTATGTAGACCACTTTGGCCATCAGCAGACCAGTTTATATATTTCATTTGATTTGAATTCAAGGTCAACTCCTTGTCCTCATGTGAAGCATGGTGATGAATGGGGGGAGCCAACAAATTGTGAGAGTGGAGATAATTGCCCTTATTGCCACACAAGAACAGAACAACAATTTCACCCAGAGGTGTGTTGTAATAACATTAATGTGAATAAATCTTTGAAAGTTTCCTGGATTGACTACAGTGAAGAGTGTTGATGTAATTAAGGCATGTATTTACAGTCATTAAAGTCATAATTGAATTTAAGAAAGAGTGATGGTCACTTTTAGTTGCAAAGTGTACCAAGCAAATGGTTTGCAATAATCTATTAAAGAAGTTGTTAGAATCATGCTTACAAATTATAACTTAAAACTTAGCATTTATTCCCACAACTATGCTTATAACTCTGAAAGGAATGTCCTGGAAATCCTAGGAATAAAAATTAAAGACATGTACCTAACAAGCACACACTAACTAACTATCAGACCAAGATCTGTATTTCTGTATGGGTTCATGGCTTGTAAATTGAGAAATCTGTCAGATTTCATGCCCAAAAAAAATGTGTCCTGCTCTGTGACAGGACGACAGTGCCTTTGAAGATTGGTAAGGGTTGGTTAAATTTGATAGGATAAAAAATTGCAAGGTGTACCTGTCTCACTGAACTGATGACAAGATTTTTTTGCAAAATAAACAAAAATTTTCCAACTATACACAGGTCCTTAACTTAGACTTTGAAACAGCCAACTGCTGACCTCCTATTAATTGACATTGTGAGCAATTTATGTCCTGTTTCCTCTTTTGTGTGGTGGCTTAAAACATAATGTGTAAGAAGGTCATTTATTTTTGATATTTTTGACAGATTTACAAGTCAACAAAATGTAATGATATGCAACAGACAGGCTATTGTCCCAGAGGACCTTTCTGTGCTTTTGCACACGTAGACCGTAAGTATTTGGACCTGACTTAGGCTTGACATGCACTTTCTTTCCTTTTTTTATGCTTACAAAAATGACCAAGGAGTCACTTTTCCATGTCGTTCATGTTGGTTTTCAACACAAGAAGTTAATAATTTTAAATCATCTCAAGATAATCATCTGATTTACATAAACAGGTCACATGTTTGAAAAGTTTGCAGCAGGTTATTCATTTGCCTCAATTGTTCAATGGCAGGCAATGTTTGAGTTATACTTGAAATGTTCTCCCACAAGGTTTTCTAGCAGCCTTTTTTGAAATTGTTATGCAGTATTGTTCTTTTTTTTTTTTTTTTTGTTTGGATATATCAACAAAGTTGAAATGGTAAATTGGCCACCGTAACGATTACAAAAGCTGACGTTTCGAGCGTTAGCCCTTCGTCAGAGCGAATAGAGGAATTGTGGGTTGTGTGTGCTTTTAAAGGCAGAAAATGGAGCTACGTTATTGGTAGGAACACGGCAACAAGAAAAACAAGAATAAATTAGTGGAATGAAAAGCGTTCGTTGATCCCTGTGGGATTTAGACTGCCGGTTTGAAAGATGAGCTTTTGTTCAAGATTTTTACGGCTTTCCATGCTACCTAAGTGTAAGGAAAGACCGCAGATTTGTTTGTTTGTTTTTTGTTTGTTTGTTTGTTTGTTTTTTTGTTTTTTGTTTTGTTTATTTTTTTTTTTTTTTTTACATTAAACAAGATTATACAAATTTGATAAAAAGTCAAGTTAAATGTTTTTTTGTCCACAGAGGATACTGTTACCACCAGAGAAGCAAATGGGGAGCAAGGTTTTAGTCAGGTACAAAATATTGATCATAACATGCTAAAAAATGTTGCAAGGTCTTCCTAATTCCTTTGTTTGGAATCTAATTATTTGTAAACCATTGTTACCCAATAGTTTGCTCATTGTTATGGAACACACATCAAGGGTTACAGGTTTAAACTTTTTCACTGGATGATAGTCAAAGTGTTGTGTTCTTTATGATAAGGTGGTTGCAAAGGTTCTCTCTATCAGTAAGTACTTGCAAATTGTCAAGGAAACTGGACAAAATCAAGGCTGTGCTGTAAGAAAAATGGAAGGGAGCCCAGTGCTCTGAAACTGTGAAATCCAGGGTGCCCAGCAAATGATTTGTATGAAAAAGCTAAGATTCCTGAGTCGCCCAAGAGCAAAAGTAAGGCACCAAGGGCCACCAGACACTGCTAGACTAAACCCCTGAAAATGATTGAGTAACCTGTGTTAGACTAGAATCAAGGGAGCAATAAGACTCCCATTTGCTTTGTGCTATTTGGGCATTTAACACATCTGCAAACTCAATGTACCTGATTCGCTCAAGTTTGATGTATACTGGTTAGAAAATAATGCTTTGGTAAGTAACAGTATTTTGTTCATGATAACTTCACAGTTTTATTCAATGCCTCCATCACCACTTAGTCCTGTTGATAATGGAGTTGGATTTATGGCAAGTTTATCACAGACTATCAGCAAACCCACACGATCCATGTCAACATCATCAGGAGGGTCATACTCTAGTGAACCGTCCACTCCTTGTAGTTTGTATCCTAAAGCTCCCGGCTCAGAACGTTCTGAACGAAGTGGAAGTAGAGAGGATGAACATCAGGTCAGTAGAGCAACTATCAGAGTAATGGTCTTAATATCTGTGGTAATTCTCTGTTGTTATAGCCCCTGTTAGAGGCAATGACAAATTTTCTCGTGTAGCCTTTTTCTTTTTTATGTAACAATGTGATATTCTCACCCTAGGCATTTATAAGAAAGCAACTGTTGTCCATTGAAAATGACCCCACTTTAGATGACATAGAGAAAGCCCGAAGAAAGCAGGTAGGAACTTAAATTTACTTCTAAGTCAATTTTGCTTTCAGTGGAATCATAGTAAACTGCAAACTTTGTCTGTCTGTCTGTCTCATTGTCAACTTTGTGTATATTAATAACTGAAACACATAAATGATTTGATAATTTTTTTTTATGAGTACATTAAGCCATCCTTATGCTACTGGTGGACTGCAGACTAAAACTTTGTAATTTTTCTTTATTTTAGAACATAGTTAGTACAAGACAATCCTTCTCCATGGCCAGTTCTGCCTCATCCAATTTATCATCAGTATCAGCCACTGCACCACCCTTCTACCCTGCTGCTGACACTGTAGAGTCTGTGGTGGAGAGTGCTCTCGATGACCTTAATCTAGATGACTTTGATGTTTCTGAATTAGAGAAAGAGCTCAACAATGCTTCACCAGTGTCATCGACAATAGGAGATTCTCTGTCAGCACTAAACATAAATCCAATGTGCTCAGCGCCTGTTACCATACCTGGAGCTGATGCAGGCCCAGGCTCACCCCAACCATTCACACAATCACCCACCTCACCATTAGGACAATTTTCCTCATCCTATGGCTCCACCTCACAGTTAATATCTGGACACAAGGTTAATAGATCTAAATGTCTTTAACAAAAAAATGTAACTAAAAACAGCTGAAAATAAAGTATAGCCTCGATAATAGTTTAGAAAAAAGGTAACACTTCTGATAACTTTTGCAGTTGCTCTGAACATGGTTTCAAGAGCTGTTTCCACTCTTCAAGATGAGAAGAATGGTTATTGTCTGTTAAGCAGCAAAATGTTGTTTGGATTGGATGAAATTTAGTCAAGTATGGTTCTATAAAAAGGTTTCTTAGTCTCTGGAGAACTGCTGGGGGAATTTTCCTAGTAAAAGTGACAAAGTGTTTATCAGAAATTTTAACAGCATGTCAACAAGGCTCCATAACTATCAGCCATTTATATTACACTGTGATTGGGCAAAACCAGGAATAAAAATAATTATTTTGGCATTTGCTAAGAAAAGGCATTCAGGTGCACCAGTCGTGTTGATATGAAGTTTTGTAATATTTTTCCACTATCACACTGGAGTTTGAGTGACATGGATTTCTATGGCACATGTTTTAGTAATAGATTTTTAAAATTGCTACTTGTTGTTATATCTTCTAATGCAAACAACAGGTCCTAAATAAATGCAACTCTGTCAATGCTTCAATGTGATGTGCTTTTTTTCTTTTGCACAGGGCTGTAATCCTTACCGTGCCAGTCCTTTAGTAAGAGGTAGTAGTCTACATTCCTCAGTTTTGGATCCACTTACAGCTCAGCTCCACTCACCCAAATCAATAGGTTCTCCCCAGCTATCATCCCCCTTGGGTCTCAGTAACAGTTCAAGTGAGATTCAGCGACTTAATGAAGATCTCATGGCTGCCAAGACCAAGCTGGCCTCATGGGAAGAGTCGTGGGCTCAAGCAAAGCAGGCTTGTGATGCTTGGAAGAAAGAGGCAGAAGAATCTGCTATAAAAGCAAAGGAAGCTGAGCAAGAAAAAGTAGAAGCCATTATGAAAAAAGAAGAGGTAGCTTGATTTGAACAGAAGTGGTTTTTAGAATACTCACCAAGAATTTCCTGTTGGAAGGGGGGGCAATTATGTAAACACCGTGAAAGTATGATTTTACAAATCTGACCTGTGTTATCATAAAATAAACTAGTATTTCATACTTTAAACAAGTTGGAGAGTAACAAGGTGATAGTTGCACTACAATTTTATGTTGATTTCCTTTTTTTTTTTTAGGTTCAATCTCAAGTGGCAAGCTTGAGAAGAGAACTAGAAGAAATTAAAGGTGGCCCCCATCTTCACACTCTCAACACAGTGAATGATATAGGGGAGTTACCACTGTTAGAAATGAAACAGATTCATCGACAGCTCAGTTCAGATTTAGAAAAATTAAATCAGGTGAGTAGTGATGTCAATAATGTTTATGTTGTGAAGGTATTACATTTGGCCAGTATAATTTACAGACAAACCCATAATCATCGCTTAAAGTGCACCTACACCCAAAAATTTTTTTTTGCTTAACGAAGTAAGCTTAATTTTTTGAGTATTTCTGTGCAAAAATTTTTTTATTTGCTCAAATCTTCAATTTTCTATGCCCAGTCAAAATACGGAAAATCGGCCGCCATCTTGCCCCACAACCGATTTTAAAGAGGAATGGCTCTAGTGGGTAATGTGACGTCAAATCGAGAACACGAAAGTCTGCATTTCACACATTTTCACTTGTTTGGGAAGGTTGTAGTCGATAATTGTCCGAAAATATGCCGACTAAGTGTGTTGTAGAAGGATGCAGCAACGTGCGAAATTTGCAAGAGGGTATCGCGCTTCATACATTCTTCATACAACATACCTAGTCGGCATATTGCGGACAATATCGACGACAATCTTCCCAAACAAGTGAAATGTGTGAGATGCAGACTTTCGTGTTCTCGATTTGACGTCACATTACCCGCTAGAGCCATTCTTCTTTAAACTCGGTCGTGGGGCAAGATTGCGGCCGATTTTCCGTATTTTGACTGGGCATAGAAAATTAAAGATTTGAGCAAATTAAAAAATTTTTGCACAGAAATACTTCAAAAAATAAGCTTATTTCGTTAAGCGAAAAAACAATTTTGGGTTTAGGTGCACTTTAAGGCAACAGGAAAAAGGGTGAAAGACAAGTGCAAGTTAAATGTGTGCTAAATGTGTGTTAAATACATGTGTCAAATGAACATACCCATGTTCTGCACACAAAATGAAGTGGAAATTCCAAAGGAGTGATGAGTTGTCCTGTTAATATGTACTTTTTTGAATCTCAAACTCAAATCTCAATACCCATGGCTGTGAAAATTCTGTGAAATTGTTTTAAGTGATCTACAGGCAGATGCACTCTTAATGGAAAGCTATAGCGGAATTTTTAATGGGGCTTGTTTGTTTCCATTTGCAGGTGATGTATAGAAGAGTAGCTTTAATTTGCAGTCTTTGTGAAGAACAACTGAGATGCATAATGACTGCTCCATGTTTGCACTGTACCATGTGTGAGCCATGTGCTTCACAAAGATTGGAATGTCCAGTGTGTCATGTTCAGATCACGCAAAAAACTTTGATAAATATACCCATTTGAGGACATAATATATTGCAGTTAGGCAGTGTTTAGCCTGTTTTCAATTATTCCCTTTTAGGACTTGATATGATGTTTAGAAATCTATGAATTTAGCTTTTAAGGTATAATTATTAATGCATATATTATTCAAAGAATATTTCTTAGGGATTATGAATGCTTGTTTCATTTCAAATTATTATTAGTATTATTATTATTATTATTTCCTTTTCGGTAATGAATTTATTTTGAACTTGGAGGTCCAAACATTTTGTGCTGGGTGTACATTATTTAGTGTATTTATCAGCACTTCTTATTCTAAGGATTGCAGAATAAATGTCAAAAGATATGTTGTCCATTACAAGACAGACTGAGAGAGAGGAATTAAAAACAGCTGTCATTTCAAAACCAGATAATAGTTTTGGGAGTTAAGCTTTCTGTAAAACCTTCTTCTTGTCCCACCTTCTTCCTCAGTATCTTTGTTGAATTATAAAAGCAGTTTTCACTTGGGTGTAGAAAACTGTCCAGGGTTTCAATGTTGGTTTTGCTTCACTTTTGCATTGTAATTGGCCTTATAAAACATCTGCCACCTTCTCAATCCAGATGTACAAAGGAAAATAAGCAGAAAATGTCCACTTACGTTTTCCTATACTTCAAACAGTTTACTTGTTTTTGACTTAGTGCTCAAATCCTTTACTTTTCTTTGCTCTGATTGGTTGTTCAGATAACATTGGGTTTGGTTTCACAACGCTCAAGCAAAACCACTGAAACACCTTGCAGGGGCAATTTAATGTTGTGGATAAGTTGAATCAAAATGTTTTGGTCCTTATACCTGCACATGTGAGGTATACTTCTTATGCTCTTAGATTAAAGGGAATCATTTTACCAAGACGAACTTTGAGCCATGAGAATGCAATGGTTATAGCAGTGTGTCAAATCAGAGAATTTTGAAACATTTACAATAGCGTTACTAAACGAAAAAATCAACTTGGTCACAAAAGGATGGATGTTCTAAGCAAGTGATTTACATATTATTTCACCAGAACTGCCACCCCCTCCCCTCCCAGAGAGGTTTCATGTTTACCTTTTTTCCTCAAAAATTTGAATTTTTAACTTACCTCCAAAGTAATTTCAATTTCTTCACATTCACTGTTCCTAGACATTGTGCCCATAAGCGCTTGCAGGGAAAAGTGCCCCCTTTTTCTCTTGGTGGTTTGTTCCAGATGTATGCAACGATAGTTTTGAGCGATAAGTTACCTTCTTCCTTCCCTCAGTTCTGCCCTTCTTAAAATCCATCTGTTAGATTCAAACACGCGAATGACATCGTGGATTTTGTGGCTAGAGGGTATTCTATTCCTACATGCCGAGGTAGACTGCAACCTAGTTTCTATATTCAAAGATGGCCGATCCTGACTTCGTGACATCTGAACATTTGGTTGATTCGTCGAACGACAGAGAATATCTTAGCGAATGGCCTCCAGTAAATGATATAAGAGAAGAATCTGAGCAATTCAGTCAGGTAAAAAGACAGAGATTGGATCGCCCAGATCACGCAGAGGAAAAAAAACACCCCAGTGTGCAAGAGATACAAGAGGAAGAGAGAGTTTTATGGGCTCGGCCTGCTCTGGCAAAGTGGTGGAGAAAGAGACAAAACGATCCTGGGCTAAAAGATTGTACAAAAATTCCAAAATCAGATAATCCTAATACACTACTGAAATATGTTGCTAGGTAGGTTTTGCTGAAATTGAAATGATGATGAGGCTAGCTCTACTCTTTTACCCTTTAAGTTTAACTCCCAGCAGTGATTAACACGTAACTTCTCCTGATAGTATCAATACATTATCCAGTAAAAAAGTTATGGGAATACTCACTCTTCAGGTGGAAGTTGTTGTCTTGATCAAACATCAATTTTCTAAACTAATTTACAAGAAAATGTGCAGCAGCTAGAGGGAAGAAATAAAACTCAGATCTTGAGAGCAGTGATTTGGATGGGGAGGAGTGTGGTGGTGGGGGAGGAGTGGGGTGATGGGGAAGGAGTGGGGTGGTGGTGGGGGAGGAGTGGGGTGGTGGGGGGGAGGATAGGAGGTTTCCTCTGATGGAGGAGGACTGTGTCTGAATTGGGTAACATTCTCAATGTTGAATTTTGCCAAAGAGTATAGAAAATGGCAGTCATAATGTTGTAAATAACCTAAGCCATAGTGGTTTTTATCTATTTGGTTTGAATAATGATTGGCACACAAACACTTGAGGATCTTCTCCTCAGACCTGAAATGTCAAATGCAAGTTTTTATGCTGCTCATTTTCTGAGGTAAATCGAGGTTACTATATATTTAGTATTTGAAAGGATTCAACTACTGTTTTCAAAATGCTTAGAGAGAGAGATACAATATCAAAGCGCTGTAACATTTTGTTTGAGCTTTATTATGAAACTTGCCCTATTCCATGTATTTAAATTTTTTGTTCTGCAGACCTATTTAAAAAAAAATGGCAAGCAGTACTTTTGTTCTTTTTTATCCATGAAACTAGCCCTCCTAGTCTTGTCAACCTGGATAAGAATAACATTTTCCTGTAATCCTGAACACCAACTATCAGTATGCATATTCCCCATACTGTTCTGTATACTTTTCCTAAGATGCTGACAAGGAGAATTTGTTTAACAATCAAGAGCTTCTTTAGTTGGTGATCATTTCCTTTTTTCTCATGACCCTAATGTGTAATTCCTGGGTGATCTTGTAAGGAGAAATTAGATGTTAGTCACTCTTAGGGGTCAAAAGGTTAAAGCAAGGTGAGCAAGGCTAATTTCTATGTATAAATAATAATAAATAAATACCTTTATTTACCCCCGGAAGTGTTTATGGCACACTAGTGCTAGTAGGGCTGAGCAAACAACTGAAACAAATAATTCAAATTGAACATAACATTATTAAAAATCCCAACTGGCCGGAGGCAAACCAGTTAGCTTTTTACAAGCATGACCAAGGATTTGAACTCAGATCCCATGAAACAAATCCAGGTAGTGGTCAGAGCTGGACTTGAACCCGAGATCGGCAGATTGCAAGTCTGACACGCTGACCACTTGGCCACACTGCCTAGTGGTCAGCGTGGCCAAATTACATCTGCCATCGTAAAGTGATCTTATTTTTTTATTTTGAAACAGCCTCCCTACAGGAGAAGTGTTCCTAAAAGAACAAATTAACTTGTTGAAAAAGAAGATAATATTGCATCCTGAAAGTGCAACACATCATGCAGCTCTAGCATCCTACTATGACCTGCTTAACGACACTTCTTCAGCCCTGAGCAGCCTAAATATTGCCGCAAAGCTTGATCCATTGAGTAAGAATATTGCATGGTTGCATTTGAAAGTACAACGAAGTAAAGAGCTGGAGGATAAAAGAAGAAGTCTTCAGGAACGTTTTTTGCCACATCCTCCTGCTGATTATAAGATGCCTGAGCCAGTGGAGGTGAGTTAGGGTGCTTTGGCAGCAGAAAACCATGACCAAAAGTTGGTCAGCCAAATTGGTCAGAATAGTTCAGGCACCCCTTCTTTTATAACCTAGAAATTTTTTTTTTCTTCACATGAATGGCTCAATACATCATTTATTTGCTATCTTTTCAGGTAGAGAGGCGTCACTGCAATACTCTGGGAGCAAAACAGTTCTTATTTGATTATTGTATAACTGGTATTCCCGTTATTATCACAGGACTGGTGGATACCATGACTACTGCCGTTTGGGACTTTCAGCATATTAAAGAGGTGAATGTTATTCTCAACACAGTTTTTCATGCAATGGGAATCTAATGACTTAAACAATTCCTTGTCATTTTACTTTTGGCAATAAGCAATTTACAGGAGAAGTTTTCTCCAGAAACCAAATTATTTTTATCTCATCCATTAAAAGCTTCAACAATCCCATTGCCATTTGAAAGCAACTCAATAAGCAGAGGAATACTCATCAAATAGCAGAGACCATTGCAACACATGCTGAACAAACAACTGTGGCTCTGTTAATAGAAACAAAAGTATATTATTTTGTACTAATAGATTTCCACAAAATGGATGATTAAGTGTGATCACAGTGTCTCAAAAATGAGCACCTAGATTGCTTGGAAATTTTCCAAATGAGGGCATTCATAGCTAAATTTAAGCCTATCCAGGAACACTTTTCAAAGGGTTTTGTTTACTCTTTGGAGTATCAGATTGCAGTAAGCACCATATTTTTGTTAAAAAAAATTTGGGTGGCTGAGATGAAAATGTGGTTAAAATTATTCTGGAGTAAATACATCTCTTTTAAAATCACTTTTCTTGTAGAATTTTTTCTTATCTAGCAATAATTTTGGTTGAAGGTAAGAAAATCAACTGGCTCTGATGAAAGCCTTCAGGGATAACTGGGAGCATGAATTCAAAAAAAAAATTTATTTCATTTTTGTTTCAAAATTAGGGTGGGGATATGGGGTTATGGTGATGCGATGATGATGTGAGTGGTGTCCGTAGCCGATAGCATGCTTTTTTTATTTGAAGATCATTTCTCTTGTAATCGGATTTGAGATTTCATGTGCTACTAGACTGAAAGCAAACAATACAAAAGGTCATGAAAGTAAATTGATATCCTAGTCATTTGCTGTGTATTTTGTTGCTCAAATATGCTCTCGCAAATCGAACCAAGGCCATCACAGACAAGACTTGTTAAGAAGTTGAAAACTCTATCCTGCAGTTATAGCTAGCTTTTCCCTGTTATATTAATGATGAGCAAGGCAGTAGTGAAAGAGGACTTCATCTGCAAATGCTGTGTTTTATCTGCAATGATTCTTATACTTTTTAAAAATTTGCAAAATCTATGACTTTCTTTGGCTTGGTCTCCATGTAAAGTAATTTTTTAAACATTTCCTTTTCCCGATTTTTGTTAAGTATAGCCTGTCTAGGCAGCAGGTTAAATGGACGGAAAAAAAAAGAGGTGAAAGAGGAAGAGAAAAGTAAGATAAGGAGAATGTACCCTCTGATAAGAGTTGTAAAAGTTTCCAACTGTTGCCCCACTCTTGAAGAAAATTTGTATCATAAACTCATGGTCAGTGGTGATATCATAATAACTGAGAAATTGAATTTAATCCTTTGCACCCTAGAATCAGTATGTGCATATTCTCCATACTGTTCTCTATACATTTCCTAAGGTGCAGACAAGGAGAATTTGTTTAACAATCAAGAGCTTCTTTAACTGATCATTTTCTCTCTCCTTGTGACTTCAAAGTTTGTTTCAGGAAAAAGTAGGTGTCAGTCACTCTTAGAAGTCAGAATCAGTCAAAGAGATTTTCTCTTGCTTTTGTTCAGTTTTAAATGTTGATAGATAAGGAAAAGGGCAATCCACAGTCCCTAAGATTTAAATGCCTCCCAACTTTTTCATATTGATGATGAGCAAGGCTGTAGTGAAAGAGGACTTCATATACAAATGCTGTGTTTTAAGCTGCAATAATTCCTGTAATTTTTTAAAAAATTCCAAAATCTATGGCTTTCTTTGGCTAGGTCTCCATGTAAAGTAATTTTTGAAACATTTCCTTGGCAAAATTACTTTTCTTTTGTACTTACAATATAATGCAATAACTAGTTACAAATGTCAAGGGAAGAATTTGAGCTGGCTAGAAATATTCTGAAAAAACTTACAGTGTTTGCTTTTTTCCGTTTTTAAGAGGATAAATAATCTAGTGGTTGCTGCTAGGATCTAAAATCCCTCCTCTTTCTTTCTAAGAAATCTAAAAAAAGTGTCACGCCATGTTTTTTTGTCACGCAAAAATATCCACACTCTATAATTTTTAATTACAGCTAACTTAGAGTTTTTTCTTTTCCACTGAAGCACCTTGTCCCCATCTCCATACAGCCACCCACTCTCCTATATGGTAAATGAATATGAATACTCCGACGGAAAACGCGAAAAATGCAGCAATGGAGAGCGTATCTAGCTTCTCTAAAAACGGATACACCCAAATATCTGCTGCAAATGCTATCCACAGAATCCAGAGAAGGTAACAGGCTGCGAATCCTACCACGGAAACCATGGCTTTCTTCTTAGTCGGGTATTCGTGGCGAATAAAGCATAGTTCCAAGATTGTCACTAAAGGAAACGTATGCATGTAGTGATTATGCCACGCGGGAATTTGTTTGGCTTCTTCTGGTGTTTGACAAGAGTTTGGATCGGCAGCGTACAAACCCCAAAATAAGACGCTCACAGTCGTTCCGACGGGGAACACAAAACAGGCAAACATATGGTCGCAAACGGACGCGAAGATGTGGCTTTTTCGCTTCTTAATGATCTCGTGAAATTCTGTGACAGCGGCTACGTTGAAGTACACAAAGTGCAACAGCATGTTAATGAAAGTTAAAAATTTGAATCGTCCTCCGTAGGTTTGGTGAACTGGAAGGTGAATTTCTGTCATGTAGTAGGTTACTCCAATCAAATGCACCATAAAACAGAGATAGTGAAACAAGAAAGGCCCCCAAACACCCGCCATTTTGATTAACTTTACGATGCAGATGTTTTCCCGGAAGATATTAATTGATGCAGGGACCTTTGGACTGATATCACTTCACGCGTTGTAGAAATATCACGAACATGTCACGGCCATGTGACAGACACAAAAAAGAGGAAAACAAAGCGGAAAGATGATAGTCAAATTTTCATATAATACCAAAAATTATTTCTTGACGCATAAAGATGGAAATGACAATCCCTTTCACTCCATAATATTTCCGAAAACTCATCCTTTCCGGCATAATTGCCTGCAATCGACAAGACAATTCTCGCCACCTAAAGGCTAGAAACTTGGTAGAACATTTATTGTCAGAAAGTAGTGTCAAGAACGCGTATCATGATGTTTTTGTTTTCATTCTTTGTCGAAAAAAGTTCATGTTTATGTGAGGCTGTGTAAGTTTTGATTAACAATAGGGATATTAATCTCACTTGAGTGCCTCTTGTCAGATTTGAAAGATGCAAGTGTTTGTGGAGAGAGGAGCTAAGCTTTCTTAGAACACAAAACAGAGGAAGGAAATAAAGTGTTTTAGACAAACAACAATTTTGTGCGTCTCTCTGTGTGCGTCTTCACGCGTCTCTAGCGTAGCACGTGCTGGTCACAATTGGCGAGAAGGAAACTAAAAAGTATTGCTATGCGCTGTAGGTGGGCTTGTTGGAACAATCCCCCATCGTTGTCTCAATCCACAGAAGGGGTGTCTGACCTGTTGTCAGCTATTTATTTAGAGAAAACTCTTAAGACTCATCCTTCATGCTTGCCATTGCAGGTAATTGGAAACAAGACAGCAACACTTAAAAGAACGGTTAAAGAATCCACAGAATGGGCAAAGCTTGAACCAGCTGGTAACATGAAAATATCCGAGTTTATTGACTCCCTGCAAACATTACAGGAACCACTTTACTTGTTTGATTGGAGCATACCAACACATGCTCCTGACTTAGCAAAAGAACTCAGGATTCCCAAATATTTTGCGGGAGACTTCTTACAGAGAACTGCACCAGGATCACTTTACCGGGACAGTTGGCCAAGTCTATTTATTGCACCTGCAGGATTGCATAGTGATCTTCATGTTGATGCATTTGGTTCAAATTTCTGGATGGCACTTTTCCAAGGAAGGAAAAGGTAATGTATACCCTAGATCAAGGACACTGATAATTGGAAAGCATAAGAATATTTTCACCAAGCAAACTGACTCACAATTGCTTGTATTTAATTATGATCCATGAAAAATTGCTTGTGCGCGATTGGTCTAAATGTAGCATGTGACCGAATATCCCCCTGCTAAAACTGAGTGATATCTGAGAATATCACCCAAGCAGTGTTCCACAGTTTTCAAACCTTAACCTATTTGGGAATTTTAATTTAAGATGAGAGGGTCTTGTGGTTGCTACAAAAGAAGGAAATCTTTTTTTGTTCATTGGGATATATTAGAGAAGGCTTAAAAGAAAACATCCCACACTGCACACTGTAAACTGTTCGTAAACATTTTTCACACATAAAATATTTGAAGGGCAATAAACACAGCTTCTATTTTGCACAAAAATATGTAAAGATATTTGTCCTTGGACATTATTTGTTCATTGAAGCTCACAGTTTTCCTCTACTGAGCTTCACTCTTGGAAAACTGTTCACATATCAGAACAGGTGATGTCCTTAGATTTAAAATAACTACCACTCTTTTTACTATAGGTGGACTTTCTTCCAGAGAAAAGACATTCCATTGCTTTATCCACACTACCAGGATTCACTTGACCTTGTATTTGACATAGACCTGAGTTGTCCTGATCTTGATAAATATCCTCTGTTGATGTCAGCAATGCCTCGTCAATGCACCTTAGAACCTGGTGAACTGTTGTTTGTCCCTCATGGCTGTCCACACAGAGTGGAAAACTTGGAAGACTCTCTAGCTGTTTCATCAAATTTTGTTGATTTGTCTAACCTTCAAGTTGTTCTTGAGGAGCTGAGAGGAAATGCCTTAATAGATCCCAGATCACAGGATCTGTTATTGCAAATGACAAGGGGTGATTTTCCAGTAAAAATGTTTAGTCAACAGAGGGACCTCTCCTGGAAAGAGTTCAAGACGTGGCCTAGGGTTAAATACAAAGACTTTGATATTAAAACGAGTGATTTACATGATTACACTGATTAATATCCAATGCTTTGAAACAAATTATCTATTTAGTACTTGACTTTATTACATGAATATTGGAGTTTCATTTGTTGAAAAAACAGATCAGCCAGAAAATTTTTCTGGTAGACAATCTTTGACAGCTATGTTCCTCCAAAGGGCAAATTGACTGCAAAACTGATGGACTCACTGTTCCTTACTTTTGTTTGTTTTTGTTTTTGTTTGTTTTTTTTTTTTTTTAACCTTCAGTTTAACCTATTTATTTTGATAAAACATTTATTGGCTACAATGAAAATAATTTATAAATCCACTCTCGCTGAAAAAAAAAATTATTATACCACCAATCACAAGATTTGTCATGACAAGGGATGATTTTCCAAAGAAAATGGTGGAATGGGTTTGACTGTTTGCTTACTAATCATTTGGGATCTTCCACTAGAGATCAGAGATCAGAAGAGTGAAGTAAAAGGGGGACTGTATTTTTGTTGACCTCCAGTGATGCCACTCCTTTCCCAACTTGTCTCATTTCATGTGAAATGCCATGTCACACAAAACTGGTCACCTGTGACCAATTTAATAACACATTGATGAAATAAAGCATATTTTGACCAGTGGATAACTTAATTAAACAAGAATATCAGTGATAGTAAATGTTTATTTTCTATTTATTCTTAACAACAATGCCTAAACTGGTGAAACAATTTTGAACAAATATTTCCATAGAAGTGCCTCCTCATGGAAATTCATATTTTCTTACCCTCAAAATAAAGGCTTTATTATGCATTGGTATTAAATGACTACCCTAGGGTTGTAAGCTTCAGTTTGAATCAATATTTTCACCTTGTATTTGAGATCAGTATATGAAATAAATTATATTGTCTTTAAGACAAGAGCATGCACTATTAACACCTGTTAACACTATTAAAAGCTTATTTTTCTTTTTCAAACTAAAGTTCTGCTCGTCCTGTTGTGTTTGATATGCTAAACATCTGTCGTTTGTGCATGTTGTAGTACACTTAACCATATCATTTATTTCTATTAGTATTTAGGGCACAGTTTTTAATGGTCCATTCAGCTCAAATCCAGCTTTTTCTTGCTCGGATCTGCGATGCAAGCCAATCGAGTCCTTCGTATAAACCTTCGCCTTTCACAGCACAAGAAGACTGCACAAACCAAGGCCTTTGTCGCATGCTTCCTAGACCAAGCTTTTCACGAACATCAGAAGCAGGCATAGCATCCGGCATGTCCTGTTTATTTGCAAACACTAGAAGCACGATATTTGTTAGTTGTTCTTCGCCCAAAAGCTTGTGCAACTCAGTCTTGGCTTCTTCGATTCGCTCCCTGTCGGCACTATCTACAACAAATATCAAGCCTTGTGTATCCTGAAAGTAAACTCTCCAAAGGCTTCTTATCTTGTCTTGTCCTCCTATGTCCCAAACTGTAAAGGATATATTCTTGTAAGTAACAGTTTCCACGTTAAATCCTAAAGTAGGTACCGTGGACACGATCTCTTCAAGTTTCAGTCGATACAAGATGGTCGTCTTCCCCGCATTATCCAGGCCCACCATTAGAATTCTCACGTCCTCCTTGCCAAGGAGACGATTAAAAACATAAGAGAAAACGTGTCCCATGCTTAAATAGATCGCAAAACTTGCAGCATCAATTGATTATATTGTATACAAAAGTGAGAGGCTGTATATACGATTGTGCAAATTTGAACACATCACCACATTTTAAGAAAACTCCGCTGTACAACCGCATGTTCAGAACAAGACCATGTTCAGCACAACATGGAACATAGGTCCCTTCACACGCACGTTTCAATCCATGCAGATGATCAGTGTCAAATTTCGTCATGTCATAAACATAGTGAGCTGTAAGCAGAGTAAATACTTTCAATCAGGTATGGGTGACTACCCTGTAATCAGTTAGATCACACATATCCTATCCTACCATTAGTATTCATCTTCTCCATAATCTTCTTTATACATTTGGGTTTTTGTAGTCCTAGTAAAAAGACCCTTTACATCCTGAAGACCTAATACACTATTGTAGGTACTTTTTTAGAATATTTTTGGCTCCTTAAGTCCCATGTCTCTCACCTGAGTCTGCTGTAGAAGTAGTAGTAGCAGTAGCAGTGGCAGTGGCAGTGGCAGTGGTAGTGGTAGTGGTAGTGGTAGTGGTAGTGGTAGTGGTAGTGGTAGTGGTAGTGGTAGTAGTAGTAAAACTTTACTTATACACGGTATCAATTCATATTACATGCTCTTCCATCAAGCCATGTTCTAAAGACAAATTAATTAATTAACCAATAATGTATCTAATATATATATTTAGTATAATTTCAGAGCTGAACAAAGAGTTTTATATAAAGTGTTGAAATAAAATGTTAATAAATGTTACTACAGTGTTATAATTTTAGAAATTTCTCTGTTGTTCAGCTCTGAAATTATACTAAAACAATTATTCACCTCAGGTTTGGTGAATATTGTCGAATAATCCCCAAGACGAAGTCTCGGGGATTATTCGACAAAATTCACCTCGCCTTTCGTGAATAATTGTTAAATGTGTATATATGTGCTACAACTATTAATTAACCTTTAAAGCTTTAACCTTTAGAAGTGATTAACATGTAACTTCTCCCTAAAATATCCATACATTATCTAGCAAACAGGTAATGAGAATACTCAAACTTATCGGTAGAAGTTGATACCTTGATCTAACAACAAATTCTCATAACAAATCTACAAGAAAACATGTAGCAATGTGATCTTTGAGTCAAGGGTTAAGAATGACAAGCATCTAATTCTCCTTACAGTCAGCCCTGTATCACGCATTAAGGTCACAAGAATAAAGTTAATGATCACCAACTAAAGGAACTCTTGATTGTTGAACAAATTCTCCATGTCATCACCTTAGGAAATGTATAGGGATCATTATGGAGAATATCCAAGCTAATGTTAGGGTGTAAATGGAAATAGCCACTTTATAGGCATTGCTAGAGAGTTCAGAAGAGAGGGTTACTACTGGTAAGGTAAGGTGTGTATCTGTGATGATAAAACCTATGAAGTCTCCAATTGTCTGTATAGAGAGTAGAAAGGAGGAGAGGTTCCAAATTCCATTCCATGCACAATTTTTTTAGAAAAAATTCTCATGTCACATGTGTTTTAAACAGCTTTTCAGGCATCACAAATTGAAAAGGAAACTTAAAAATTTATCCTCTTGTTTACAAGGTGTCAGGGAAATCTTGTGACCTTTCACATACTGTAAGAATTCATGAGTTGCTTACACTTCAAGAGGCAAATTGCACCTCAAGCTGGTTCATAAATTCATGATTCAGGCTCCTCTTCTTTGTAAAATTCACACATTACATCTTACCTTTGCCTTAATCACATATCAGGTATAAACCCTTTGGCACCTTCTGTATATCGCTAGTGTGGTGTGTACCCAGTACTATTGGAATTACAGTACTGCACATTCCCCTACCCTAATGCCAGTGTTTTATTCTGTGTTCATTTTAAGTTATAAACTTGCTAGGGTTTCTTTTTTAAGGCTGATAGTTTCTAAAGAAACTTTTTGGGGCTGCATTGGTGGGGGTAACGAAATAATTTCAATATATCAACAAAGTTGAAGAAAATTCTCGTTGCCATGTTCCCACCTGTAGCTCCATTTTCTGCCTTTAAAAGCACACACAACCCACAGTTCCTCTATTCGCTCCGACAAAGGGCTAATGCTCGAAACATCAGCTTTTATAATCATAAAGGTGGCCAATTTACCATTTCGACTTGGTTGATATATTGAAATTATTTCTTTTTTAAGGTAACTGTCACCTTGCCGCCAAGCTACCAGTTGTACATCACAATGGCTTTAGCTGTGAGTGGCCTGAAAAGCACAGATTTAAAATGGGAAAGTTTATTAAAGTGATGGAATGGATCATTAAAGACAATCTGTCAGAGTCTGTCAAAATCTTTCAACCAATTGAACCATCTTATGAAGTTGTGACACACGTTCACAACTGTGACTATGTAGATGGTTTTATCTCGGGAAGCATTCCTCCAAAAGAAATGAGGAAAACTGGATTTCACTGGTCAGAGGGCCTTGTTAGAAGATGCTTCCTAGAAGTAGGTAGGAATTTGTATAAAAAGTAGGTCTGTACGTGAGCTATGATGCTGAAGGAACCAACAGAGTTTGCATGGGGACTTGCCCCTGATCCAGAGACCTTTACCATAGTGGATACTTTGTTTGACTTAATTGAAACTCAGCACAGTTAATATTACTCCTCCCTCCTAACCACACTTCAGTGGCTGATCCAGGGGGAGGGACTAGGGATTATTTACAACTTGTGTGGCACAAATAGTCTTGGAACAGAAGAATCACATTTCAAGTCAATATTGAGTAAAAAGAATGTAGTTGTCTTGTGAGGAGGGACACCTCAGAGAATAGGTGTAGAACGTAGCTCCATTTTCTGCCTTTAAAAGCACACACAACCCACAATTCCTCTATTTGCTCCAACGAAGGGGTAACGCTCGAAACGTCAGCATTTGTAATCGTTACGGTGGCCAATTTATTATAATTCTAATTTGAATTAATTAATTTTAATTTTGCCATTGTTTTTATATGTGCTCAGAGTAGGTTTAGCATTTGTAATAAAATATTTGACATTTTAATCAAAAACAAAATAGGTGGAACCATGCTCGCAGCCAAATTAGCAATAGAGTATGGACTATCATGCAGCACTGGAGGTGGAACACACCATGCTTTTCCCAGCCATGGTTCAGGTTTCTGTATGTTGAATGATCTTGCTGTCACTGCTAAGGACATGGTCAATAGTCAAGCTGTTGACAAAATTCTCATTGTTGACCTGGATGTTCACCAGGTAATTGAGTAGAAGTTATTGATTCAGACTCCCATGAGTGACCAAAACAGAATTTCTTCTTACAATTTCAATAAAATGTCAAGCACACGTGATAAGAATAAAAGAAAATATTGACAAGGGAATTATTAGTTGATCTAATACCAAATTCTCCAAACAAATATTATAAGAATTGTAGGGCAGACAGTTAGGAGAATTACTAATGAGATCATGAGAATCAGAGGGTTAACATTTGAGTTCTCTTCACAGTTTCAAGACAAATAGATTAACTGGATGATTCTATTGTAATAATTTAATCAGTAAAGTGGATCAGTCAGAATTGAAAACTATGTATCAGCTCTGAGAATTGAAAAGAGTAAAGAGAATTATAAGAACAAAGACAGCTGCGTAGTTATTTCACAGAGCATTCCATTCAGCAAATCAAACGGGGCCCTGTATACATACAGGGCCTGTAATATTGATCTGAAATCTGATCCACCAAATGATCCATTCCTCTACAGGGAGATGGTACAGCCTTCATCTTCAAAGAAAATTATTCTATATTTACGTTCTCTATGCACTGCGAGAAAAACTTTCCACTCAGGAAACAACAAAGCGATTTAGATGTTGGTTTAGACTGTGGCTTGAATGATGAGCAGTATTTGAGGATGGTGATGGATTATTTACCATGGCTTATGGACACATTCAAACCTGACCTGATACTGTATGATGCTGGAGTAGACCCACATCAAGATGATGTACTTGGTAAACTGTGTCTCACAGATCAAGGTACTGGATAGGGACAAGGGAGGTTGAGGGTGGAAACTATAGAGGGTTGGAGGTGTGTGGGGAACGGAAGTGGGAACCGTACAGGGTCAGAGGTGGGAGGGGCACTGGAAGTGGACAAGAGGCGGACAAGGGAAGTTGAGAGTAGAATCCAAGAGGGTCGGAGATGAGTGGGGTACTGGAGGGGGACAAGGTAAGTTGAGGATGGAAAACATATGCATAGAGGTTTGGAGGTGGGTGGGGCACTGGAGGGGGACAAGGTAAGTTGAGGATGGAAAACATATGCATAGAGGTTTAGAGGTGGGTGGGGTACTGGAGGGGGACAAGGTAAGTTGAGGATGGAAAACATATGCATAGAGGTTTGGAGGTGGGTGGGGTACTGGAGGGGGACAAGGTAAGTTGAGGATGGAAAACATATGCATAGAGGTTTGGAGGTGGGTGGGGCACTGGAGGGGGACAAGGTAAGTTGAGGATGGAAAACATATGCATGGAGGTTTGGAGGTGGATGGGGTACTGGAGGGGGACAAGTTAGGTTGAGAGGGGAAACCATAGAGGGTCGGAGGTAAATGAGAGACAAGAGACGTGCTCGGGGGAAAAGGGTGAAGTAGGAACTTAACAAGGGTGTGAGGGAGAGAAAAAAACGAAGCTTCGAACATTCGTTGCTCGTTTTTCTACGCTGTTTCGCGGTGAAAGGCAGGTGACATAGGAGTAGGACGCACAAGAGAGGGGTACGGGATATTCTTACACCCCCCTCCTGACCTCCCTATCCAAGGTACTCACTAATGAATCATAATTCTGCAGGGTTGTTTGATCGTGATGTAGCCGTGATAGAAATGGCTCTTAACAGAGGGATCCCATGTGCGACTGTCATTGGTGGAGGGTACGATGACGACATAGAAGTTCTCGGAAGGCGTCACTCTATCATTCATAGAGCAGCAGTCAAGGTTAGTGTCGACACAACGGTCAGTCACATCAGAGGTTTGCATTATCATAAGTCAATGAGAACTCGGAGTAAAAACAAGCAAAACATCAAACGTAAAACGCGCCGGAAAAAGCGGGTGACCATGTCACCGTTGGTTTTCGTTTTGCGTCTGATAGGTTTAGAGGATGGCGTGGGTTTTTTTTTTTTTTGTTTTTTGTTTTTTTTTTTTTGAGACCAATCAAATACCGAAGTAAAGCAAAGCCAAACCAATCCTGTTTCACTTTCGACACTCGATAGTAAAATCTTTGTTTTCATTTGGAAATAAGTAGGATTGTAAAAACATGCATGTTTAAAAGGGTTTACTCGTCACTGGCAGCAAAACCTATCACGATTGAGACTATGTAGCGACTCTTTACTCGCAGCTCACGAGCATATAACGGCAAGGGTGACAAAACTTTTTTAAAGGATTAGCTGTCGTATGATAATTTTTTTTTTCTCACACACTGTGTAATAAATCATATTTTGATCTGTGGATCACAAGAAGATACCGAAATGGACCTCATAGGCGAGCTGCAATTGCAAAAATTACAGAACAAGAAGCCTGAAAAATTTAGGCATCGACGGGATTTGGAACCGCGCCTCCCAGATACTAGGTAGGTGCTACTGCTAACTGAGCGGCGAAGCCTCATGTTGGAAGCGAGGCAATTTTTTCATCTGACACAGTTCGACGAGCTTACATACCTTAATCTCGCCGAATGTCAATCCACAACTCTTAGATTTCAAGCTCTCTTACAGCATTTGCGTTATTATAGGATATTTTACCAACTGTGCTTGAACTATCTTTAAGGTTTGGAACGACAAGAAACCCTGAACAAAACAGAGTTCAAGTTGGACGAGGAAGAATTGAACAGAATTACAGAAAACCAGGTCAAGTTGTTCTCAGCCGAAGAACACAATATCCAAGTGGATTCCTTAAACTCCGGGCACCACTGAGCCGCGAATGGGGCCAGTATTTCCGGCACGAACAAACAAGATTTGACGAAGAAGAAATGAGGACAAAGACGAGCCTCAGCCTCGACAACCATAGATTTTTTATATGAACTTTTCGACCTGAATCTGTGGATCCCTTCCTGGGATCCGACTGAACTTTTGCCACTGTTCAGTCTCGTGACAAGAGGGATGCCATCCGCCATGTCTCTCATGTACTTTAGGTTACACTTAGTTATGCGTGTTTCGTTGGAATTCTATTAGTGAGGACACTTTGGGATTCCTATCATACGGAAAATGATTTTTCCCAGTGGTCGACCATTGACTTTTTCCGCCATCTTGGAAATAACGAAGAAAACCTCCTTGAAGCATCGCTCTGACGAAGGGCTAACGCTCGAAACGTCAGCTTTGAAACTCTTTACGGTGTCCAATTTATATTATCAACTCAGTTGATAAAACCAAAATTATCTTGTTACTCCCACTAAGAGACCAAGAAGCAATAACCATACCTAGATTCGGCACTAGATTGTTAAAGGACTCTTTAGCATATAGAGGTTCGGTGCTATGGAACTATGTTAACCATCATGTCAAAAATGTAGGTAGTTTCGCCCTTAAGAATCCTAGGAGGCTACTCAGGAGAAATAATCATTTCACAAGCTTTACTTTTACTAGTTTGTCAGGCTCGACGGCTAGGAATAGATTGACTGATTACAAGTATTTTTAAGTTGAGAGGAAATTTGAATGTTTTACTGTATTATAGTTTCTTATTTAGTTTGAAATGTGTCTTAGTATAATCAGTAGTTGGCTAGATACTATTCTGTTACTGAAGTACACGACCCCACAAGCTTTTTAGCTTTAATTCTTATCGTGTATAAATAAAGATTCTATTCTATTCTATTTTACCGACGCAACACCCCGGTTTCTATAGAAACTCACCCCCTTTATTCCCTGAAAAATTGCTAATGAATATTAAGTCGCTTGCTGTTCACATTTGAATGTGTGAACATACCTTTTTCAGCAACATTTAAGAATGGACAATAAATATAATGGTAATTAAACAGAGTGGAGTGCAATTTGGGTGATTTCAAAATCGAACGAGCACGCAGCGCTAGTTTGTACAGGTAATCACATGATTTCGAGTGCAATTTGGAATAAATATGCACGAGTAAATTTTTTCAAAGACTAACAAAATTGCATGAGCCCGTAGGGCGAGTGCACTTTGTGGGTACGAATCGTACTTAGACAAGAAGACTCGAGTGGCATGAAAGTTCCCTGCATGCAAAAATATCGCGCCCCACATTTTCCAATAATAGTGAACTGCAGTTTAAGGGTTGTATGGCATGAATTGTCCACCATTTTAATTGAGTATTACAGCAATATAGGGTCCCTTAAAGAAAGTGGCACTGTAGTTTAGGTCTTGATCATCGTCAACAACAAACTGACCTGTGTAATAATTTGGATATATCAACAAAGTTGAAATGGTAAATTGGCCACTGTAACGATTACAAAAGCTGACGTTTCGAGCGTTAGCCCTTCGTCGGAGCGAAGAGGAATTGTGGGTTGTGCGTGCTTTCAAAGGTGGAAAATGGAGCTACGTTATTGGTCGAAAATTCAAAATTCCAATTACCCCTGTTTTGTCTGGTGAGTTCATTCATCTTTCGTCAAAAATAAGCCAGGACTTTTCAAACTTTGGCTTCTCAGGCTTATGACAGCCACTTTCATAACAAATTCTTCTTGCAGAACAGATGACTCTAAAAACACTATTGTCGTGAATGATCTTCGGACAAAAACTGTCAGTCGTAAAAAAACTATTTGACAAATACATCTTTTATGAAACACATTCAATGCAATCGAAATTCATTTTCAAAGGAGAAAACCTATCTATACTTTTTAAATGCTGATTTGAGATTCCTACTTGTCACGACGAGGCTAGCTTTCCATATCGTCAAGCTATGTAATTCCTTGGAGTTGAACTGGAGAGACTCAATAATTGTTTTTTCAACTTTTCAAGCAGTAAACTGAAATAATTCCGGTTTTTCCAAAATTTTTCCAGTTACAAACTTACTGCTAATTTGAACAGGAAACGACAAGCTTGGTAAATCGTAACTTAACTCAAGAAACAACAAAATAATGATTGTCATAAACAATCGAAGTGAGGCCGAGACAGTTTTAAATTCTTTGTTGTCTGTGAATTTTCTTTGATTGGTAAAGAACGAGAATTTTAACTTGGTACAGCTTTGGTTGTTCTCGACAAACTGCTCGGCTTGCTGTGTTCCATAAGAAAGTCTAAGTCTGTTCTCTCAACTTTTGGCCATTTTTCGAGGTACAAACATAGAGCAAAATTCATTGTTTGGGCTTAGATGAAAGAGGCTTGCAAAAAAGCTAGAATTGCTTCCGTAAACAGTCTCGTAGAACACTTCAGCTCAGTTAATGAAAAGTTAACAGAATTGCACGATATTTTTCGTTTGAAAGATTAAAATTTGGACCTGCACGTATTTTTTTCCTTTAAAAAAAAATCTAGTACGAGGATCTGTTTATTACGCTTCTGGCAGAAAATTTACATAGGAAACCAGTTTGTATTTTTTGTCGAAGATGTCAGGGGAACTGCTGTGCAAATTTGTCCGAATTTTCCCGCCAAAAGTATTAACATATATACGAACGAAATTTTCTTCAAATATTTGTAATCCCTTAATTGCTATTGCATTGACTAATTAAACCATGATGAACGATAATAAAAGAATTATTCGACAAAATATTTTATAATTCATTGACTGCAAGATTCAAATACAAAGTGAGCGACAAATATTTAAATTATTAGACAACTGAAATGAATAATACTTTAAATAAATGAATCAAAAGTTGGAAAAAAAATACAGCACACGCGTATTTTGAGCGCCCGTATTTTTCTAAGTTTTTCGGCGGGAGAGCTTTAGATAATTATTTTTAAAAAGGGTGCAGCGCATGCATATTTTTAGCACTCCTATTGCTTTTAAAGTTTCTCGGCTGAAAAAGCTGACATATTCAAAGATGGTTTGGAGATGACATGAGCTCAAAAAAATCCAAAACTATGCTAGATTATCACAAGAATCTCAGAAATAATAATTCACTCTTATACAGGTAAGGTAAAGTTGTTACGAGCCAGTGGCCCATCAGCTGCTTAACTCCGGTTTCTGTAACATGAAGCGACTAGGAGTATTTCTACTCCCCCTGTATGGGATGCTAGTCCATTGCCGGTACCCATTTATACACCTGGGTGAAGAGAGGCACTGTGAGTGTAAAGTGTCTTGCCTAAGAACACAACACAATGTCACCTGCCGCGCTCGAACCCGAACCACTCGATCCAGAGCCGAGTGCACCAACCATGAGGCCACCGCGCCTCCTATACAGAGAGGTATTAATTTTACCAGACATCGCGATTTGATTTAATGTTTTCCTTTAAGAACTTAAAGAATAAAATGTTATCCTTGCTTTGAAATAAAGGCGAACGTGCAGAGTTAACGCCTCTACTTTCGTATGAAAAAATGAAAGACATATTTGAAATGTCAATCGTTTTCATCATCAAGGTTTTTACATGAAATGAAATTGGGTACTTGATAACAACTATACACTGATTATACGATTATGACCGCTCAAATTTTAAACTTCCTCCGTATCGAAACTTTCCTATATTGATTCGTAAAAGCCAGAGAATTCATATTACTAATAGCAAGCTTGGTTTTTATTTTTTGCTCTTTCGTACGAAAGCTTCCTTCTCTCTGCCGGTTTGCCTCATCAGTAATTTCAGCCGCTTGATGCTTGAAACACATAGTTCTAACTTCCTCCAAATAGGCTGGTATTGGAGCATTTTGTTTCAGGAAAATTTTTTTTTCCGTTTGATTTCCATCCATTCCTTTGTCCATTTGCTATTTTGATTTCCTTACAGGCACTTGTCAATTTTTGATTTTGATTTCAGCCCAGGTGTAACTTTACTTGATAACTGAAGGACCTTTGAATTTGAGTAGAATTCTGCTAAGTAAAGAAATAAAACAGTTAGATTAATAATGGAAATTGAACTGAGTGAAGCGCAACTTGGTCCCAATTTCAGTATGCGTAATCTGGCAAAGTCAAACGCGTCCGCAACACGAGGTTGATTTGAAAGCACAAGTACGATTTCAGACCAAAATTGCGCGATATGGAGTTCAATTGCGACCGAATTCAGTCGCTTAGATATAGGATCTTTTAGTCTATACAAATGTTTTGTTGATTCAGTGGTGAGCTCGTTTAGAGAAAGTTGCAAAAGTTGTCTTTCATTTTCCTTCAATTTGATTGTTTTTTTTTGTATTTAGTAAAGCTTCCTCACTGGTCGGGGGAAAAGACGAGACTGAGAGCAACAAAATCGTACGATTCGTGAATGAATCACACCAATGGGAGCCAGTGATAGCAAAATGGATGTAAGAAATATAGAAACCTTGGTGATCCATCCCCATGACACTTCAACAGATATGAAGAATGCGTTCATTCAAGCTACGAGCAAGAAAAAAGGACTAGTGTAAAACATTTATAGTCGAAATGATGGCATACAGTCCTTCCTATTCACAAACGTTTCGTACTCAGTCGATTCGCAGCTAAATTTAAACGACTCGTACCCACTTTGTGTCGGCTCGCGCCGACCCGCGGATCGATTCTTTCGAAATACCTCACGTGAGGGTGTGAACAGATGTCGATTGCTGCCTACGACAAGTTATTTTAAGCGTATATGACACAAATTTCTTTAGCGTATTTTCCTTCCTTGGTATATGTAATAAACAAATAATGATTTTGATGACCGTGACTGTTTACGGTCGAAATACGGCCCAATTTCCCTATGGAAGTGTCCCGGGAAACTGGGGACGAGAATTGTGTTTGATAACATTGCTGTCCTGAAGCCGTCTTGTCATTTCCTTTGCCCAAAAGTACCGCCTGTTTTCGACCCGCTCTGTTTAATCTCGCGTTTCCCTTCACTTTCAGCCATCCTGATTTGTTTAACACGATGACGTCACAGACATAAACCATGTGATATTTTGGCCGCGCAGTCTCTGGGACAATTTCGACTTGAAAGTAGCGCGTACTTTGAACGAAAAAAAGGGGTTTTAAAACATTTTCAAGATCTATAAACTTTATAAACCTTTATCTAACATTGCTAACGACGAAAATTAGCGGGAAGAAAGTTGCGTTATATACACTTTAACAGCCGAGCGAGTCAGATACAAGCGAAGTCCTGTTTTATATCTTGTCACTTTCGTAACGGTGACAACTAAATTATCACCTAGTGCAAGATCAGTGCGACGAACGTAATCAACAAGGAAGACATGCTTTATTAGTATGGGTACCAAACGATTAAACTGACTGGATACGAGGGGTCTTTGCTGAGTACGAAACATCCATGGGTACGACACGACTGGCGAGTGAAATAACTTCGTAAAGAGGTTCAATATTTGCTGAAATATTTTGATGGTACAGTAACAAATCCTGAAAACAGCTTTGAGTTTGAACAAATCCTTACTAACCTCTTAGGAAGATTTGTTTTATGATCACTGCTAAGTAAGCAATTATATATGTGATAAAGAACATTTGAACGTGAGGACTGAAAATCCATCTCTTGAGCTAAAATAATTTTAGCATCATCAATGATCCAGTGCTATTTTGGGCATTTTACGATTTAAACACAAGCGTTCTTCATTATCTCTGTTTTGACCACATCAACCTGAAGAGGTCACTAATGATTAGCTTAGGTTTTTACTCACCGACTACAGTGAAACGTTGTGCAATCCCCAGCCATGCTCGCGCTCGTCAAGAATCATAACTCTGTTGGAGAAGAGATTTGATTCACCACCAAGATACAGATATAAATTCTCCACACTATCTACCATGCATTTCTAATACTTATAGCTTTAAGGAGGGGGTTATGGGGATTTTCAGTTTTACGGTTTTGGCCATCTTTTAGATCGGTTTTTCAGTTTTTTTGCCAAAAAAAACTTCGGTTGTTCGGTTTTGGTGTTCATTGCAGCTAGAGGATCTTTTGTTTTTCCTCAAAAACACTAACAGGTTTTCGGGTTTGATATCCGATGTGGTTTTCAGTTTTTCCTATTTGGGTTCCGATTTCTCTTTTATCTAAGCGGCAATTATGTGCCGGCTCCACCAATTTCAGAGTTACGAATGAGTTTTGACATCAGCGCAAATTTAGCAAACAAATTGAGCCACCCATTTTGGTAGTGAGTCATCCAATGTCAGGTGAGCCATTCAATGGTGAGCCATCCGAAGTTGTACTTCTAATTTTGACACTCCATCCTTCATAATTTCCAGCTTTTTGGTTGAGTAGAAACTACTGCCAAACTCAAAGAGCCTGTTGACTTTCACCGTACCGACCTGCGTACCCAAATGTGGCGATCTGATTGGTGCAAGCGCCATATCACTCGATACGCTAACATGAAGTTTTTTTTCACAAAAAAATAACTCATCAAAAAGATCTCGATAGGTGTTGAGTTACATAAATTGTGTCATGTTTGTGCTTGGCAATATCATTTATAGGGTAAACTTATAGAAATGCTGCTGATGTATTTAAAACTCTCAAGTATTGTGGTTCGTATTAAACTGGACGTCGCTATAATGGCTCATGCATTGTCTTAAGCTGGGGAGAAGATTGTGTCGACCACAATGGCTCTGTTTTGTTTCTTCTGATATAGGCCATTTTACAGTTGTGCACTTAGTAGCCAAGCCTTTGATTTGGACTGATGCTAAAGGTGACCTTGTTGTGATAGGGACCTGTATCTAGTTAGCATGATAACATTTGAAAAGCAGCAACGTGTGTATCATAACAAGATCATCCTTAGCCTCACCTCTGTTCAAAGGCTTGGCAACCAAGCACGCATCTGTAAAGTGGACTATTATTTAATTAAAGTTCTAAGATGAAACAAAAATGCATAAAACGACATTGCCTCACAATAGGCTATTTTCGATATATCAAAGTCCAAACTTGGCTCCGAGGCTTGGGGAAATTAAACAAAAGAAATCACATCGAGATTGAGGGATGGATAATTAATTTTTTTTATTTCCCCCAAGTCTGAATTGTAATATATCGAAAATGGCTTATTCTTGGTTAGTTTTACTTTCCTGTAGTGATATATATATTAACACTTAAGTAAATTATACCGTGGGACTCTGAACTGAATCGAAAACTTTTTTTTTCTCAAGGCAATGGACTTTTATTAACAAAAAGGAGTGAGAATATTTCGATTGAAGTCATTAAAATGATTTTAAAACATAAGTACAGGCAAGGAAGCCTGGAACGAGGAATTTACTCAGTTGCGTGTCATACGAGCCTGTTTTAAAGATGTTGGATCAGCGGTCATGTTTACATGACTTGACTAGTTGGCTAATTGCTAAGGATGGGCCGATACGTCTTTTTCGAATCGATACAATACCGAGTACGATATTTACTTTTTTCTTCGACATCGATATCGATACCGATACTGTGACGTCATTGAAATACATAGTAAGTCACGTGATCTGACTGACTAAATGAAGGCACTCTCGCACGGTTTGCTGTTAAGTTCTCTATAGTAGCATCAACAAGACAGTCAAACAAGTAAAAAATTTCAATTTATTGGGATTCATTTATAATTTTCCAGAGGAAATGAAGAACACCGCAGTGGTACAATCTTTCTACTTCAATTAAGCAATCTGTAACTTAAACTAGCATTTATGATCATAAGGCGTACGATGAAAGGTTATCAGTCACTACACGCGTCACTGATAATAACTGAACATGGGTGCACGACTCATTATGGATCCTACGCTTCAATACTCGATACATCAGACTCCCTGGTATACAGGACCACTCGCAGAGGTGCCATACTTTAGAACTATTTAATACTTTTCTTGCTCGAGGTTTTTCTTTAGTACACGGTCATAGTAGTTTGCAACTCATTTTTGTTACTCCAGATCTGTCCTTGTAATGCGTAGATTGCTGTGAGTTGCGATTTTGTTGTCATTGTACTGAGTGACGTTACATTTACAGTTTATAAAATCGGGTCCTATTTCACAATAAAATGTTGTACTACACTGCGGCAATCCTACATTGCACACAGATGCGCACGTGCACGATCTTGAGCCCTTCGGGCACTTATCAGCGGTTAGTCGCGGGAGATTAAAGCGTGGGTAGGTCACGTGCAGTATCGAAAGAATCGATACTCTTCGCTAGTATCGATAATTTTCGAGATGACCTCGGTATCCCTGGTATCGAATATTTGGTAGCGGTATCGGCCCATCCTTACTAATTCCTTCTTTTACATCGAAGTTTCACTTAAACTGCGAAGTGCACTTGAAGCGGACATAACGATGGCAGCCAAAAAAACTGGCAGAAAAAACTATCATCTGTTGCAGAGAGAACCAAGTTTATTTTCAACAGCGAGTTGTTAAGCGATGTGAAGTTTGTTGTAGCTGTGTCGACCGATGAAAGTGAAATTAAAAAGGTGATCCCAGCTCACAAGTTTGTGCTCGCTCTGAGTAGTCCTGTGTTCTTTGCCATGTTCTATGGTTAAATGGCGGAGACTAGAGACGCTGTTAGCCTGCCTGACTGCGAGTACGGGGGTCTATTGGAGTTGTTTCGCTACTTGTACAGCGACGAAATGAATTTAAGTGGTGGTAATGTGATGTAAGTGTGGTACTTGGCGAACAACTACATGGTGCCTTCACTCGCTAAGAAATGTAGAGAATATCTGCGAGACAATTTGGCAGCATCGAACGTGTTTAGCATTCTGCAGCACGCTCAGACATTTGCAGATAACGATTTGGAAGATCGATGCTGGGAAGTTATTGAGAAACAAACAGAAGATGTTGTGACGTCAGATGAATTTGATGCAGTTGATAGATCTCTTGTCGAATCTCTCGTGATGAAGGGAGAGTTGAATGGAACAGAAGTGGAACTTTTCAAAGCTGTGGATTGCTGGGTCACCAAAGAATGTGAAAGGCAAGGGTTGACCTTCCGGATGGAGAGACAAAGAGGCGAATTCTTGGAGCGGTTGATGTCGTAAAAGCAATAAGGTTTCCACTGATGTCAGAGATGGAGTTTTCATCATTTGTGTTTGATTTAAACATTCTTACTTGTTCAAGAATTTGCAGTCATGATGAAACGCTACACTGGCCTTTTACCTGTTTCATCCATGCCATTTTTACAAGCACCGAGGGATATATTAAAGCATTCAAATCGATGTTACCGATTCTCCGAAATCGTTCCGAACCGTAGGAAAGCTAATATGTGGTCTTACATCAGTGGTAAACCTGATGGCATAAACTTTAGTGTAAACGTTCCAATCAAACTGTACGGTGTTCAACATTTCGGCTCGGAAAAAGGTCATTATTAAGTATCTACTGAGGTTAAAGATGAAACTTCCAACCTTGCTGTTGTGAAACAATCAGGAACATACACTTCGGAATGGGACAGGACTAGTGTGAAACGCTTTCATGGCTTCCATGTGTTATTTGGTCGTCCGGCTTGTCTGGAGGCAAATAGACTGTACAAGCTGGTGTCGTTTATTGAGGGTCCTCCATCATGGTACGGACAAGAAGGAAATATGTCCATCAATATTGGAGGAGTGCAATTCACTTTTTCTTCCGGAGGAGATAGTGGCAATGGCACCTCCGACAGTCAAGGCCAGTTTCCAGCTTTTATTTTCAGCTGAGTTTTATTAATTTTACAACACGAGCAGAATACAGAACAGAACACAGAACTTTTATTTTTTTTCCTAAATTAAAGATTTTGATACAGACTTAAAGTTCGTGAAACTGGACAATCAGTTTTTTTTTTCAGAAACCGATGAAAAGTCCAGTACTATACACCTATTAACAGATAAATGAAGATGGTAGAAACCAAAAGCGCGCGTGTCACTAATGTTACAATCGCACAACAAGGAAAACCTGAACGTCATTCTTATTCAAAGAATTACTATAACACAACTTAAAGAATTACGAGTATTAGGCATCGGCCAAGCCGAGTTTTTCTCTTTGAACGAAGACCCTATAACATGTAACATCTGGCTTTGTTGCTCGGTGGGTAGTAAGGTAAAAGTGGGGCATGGGTTCGAATTTCGTCGAAACCTGATGCATATAAGTAGCTTTTGGCTTTACCCGGACTTCAAAATTATCAGTTAAGCTTGTACATCTAAGTATCGTACTGTATTTGTTCTTAATAATGGATTGATGACAAGAAAAGAATATTTTCCTCGGGGCCTTTCATCCATTGTTGAAAGGACGAAGTGAGGCCCTAGAAAACAATGACTATTGATTGCGTCTGAAGTTATCGACAAAGAGTGACACCAAGGTCGCACACATTATGCGACAACAACAACAATAACTTGTTTAGGCGCCCGGATTCAGTCATGTTATTCGTAATTGTCTTTGTTTGAGGTTTTCAGGTTTTTTGCTTTGCCTAGTTTTTTGCGTCTTCGTAGCTTTTGTTACCTTTGTGAGCCCTTTTTCTTCCTGATCCGATGAAGTATTGGTAGCAGAGTGTTTAGGGTGCCTTCCGAAGGATATCAATAATTGTTTTTTGGTGTTTCGTCCGACCATCCATTATTTTGGAGAAATCAGGCATATCTATCTGCAAATGCTGATTTTTCACGTGTAAAGTAAATTCGTCTTAAATACTTCTCACAACCATTCGTTTCTTCGTCGGAAGTAGAAGTGGGGAATATTCCTGACGATTCTCAAGAAATACATTATACTATGAATAACTTCCATTACATTTCTTGGTTGCGTTCTTGAAGTCATGTCTTGTAACTCAGGGGTTGAATGAGCTGGCCCTTTTTGAGTACTGTAGTTTTTTGCGGCGGCCATCATCGAAACGACAGAGCCCATACGCAAATTTTCGGGTAGTTATAAACTCAAAGCCTTCCAATCGAGTTGGTTAAGCGGACCTAGGACTTCCACAACCGAGTAGCGCTTTCCACAGCGTGTACACATGAGAGAAAATCATGAATGATTAGTTTTGAATTTGCAATTCAGATCTCTATGACATCCATCTTTGACCTTACGGGATCGTGTGAAAACTGGCCGGGAGGTATTTTGTCTTCTTTTCATTAATAAAACAGGCCAAAAAGTTTTTTTTCTCTGAAAGATTTTGAGGAAAAAAAAAACGTCCTTTGACAGCTCGACCGACTGATGGCCAATGGCGGTTGTGTCTTGAAACGATGGTTTCTCAATCTTGTTTCACTTTTTGTAAGACAAATGTAGAATTTTATTCGAGTTTCCCTTCTTAAAACACTGCTTAAGAACATTAAGAACTACGCTGTACTTGGTTAGTAAAACAGCTAGCTTGGTATCTTCAATAATATGCAAACAACCTCTCCCCTCCCTCCCCCTTCAATATACAAACAACCTCTCCCCTCTCTCCTCCTTCAATATACAAACAACCTCTCCCCTCTCTTCTCCTTCAATATGCAAACAACCTCTCCCCTCCCTCCTCCTTCAATATGCAAACAACCTCTCCCCTCCCTCCTCCTTCAATATGCAAACAACCTCTCCCCTCCCTCCTCCTTCAATATGCAAACAACCTCTCCCCTCCCTCCTCCTCCCCCCTTCTTGTTAATAGAATCGCATCACTGAATAAAATCTCGCATTCTGATTGGTTAACGAAGCGAGGTATCTAGCGTGGAATTGCGCGTTGAAAAGGAGGCAAAGTGATAAATTGTTTCGCATCCACGTATACATAACTATAAGTAATGCTGTTTTCTTTTTTTTTTCTTTCTTGTTTTTATTCAATTATGCGTTTCGAGAAAAATGCATTACTTGACTTGTGAATTCCGCGTTTACTAATATACATGAAAAAATTTCTCAGTTCTGATTGGTTGAGATGACTAATGCAATTTTCAGTTAATTCAGTGCAGAAGAGAGTTAATCCAGTGCAGAAGAGGGTTAATTCAGTGCAAAGAAAGAAACAGACCAGACATTCTGATTGGTCAGAATGATTGGTCAATGTCAAGGTCAATGTCAAGGTCAATGTCAATGTCAAGGTCAATGTCACTTGCAGGGTTTGAATAAATTATTTTTGCACCTGATGCGCGCGCTATTCTTCTGCGTAGTTATGAGAAGCTACCTCGTATTTTTTCATGTCTATTATTAATACATAATCACATGATTTTCTCGTGCAATTTGGAATAAATAAATACTTGTAAATTTTTTCAAAGACCACAGATTGCATTCGCCCTACGGGCTCATGCAATTTTGTTAGTCTTTGAAAAAATTTACTCGTGCATATCTATTCCAAATTGCACTCGAAATCATGTGATTACCTATACTCACGATTCGTGCGATGTCGGTTTTCGCGTGCAATTTAATGCGAAATTCCTTCGTCAAGTAATAAATTTTCCTGTAACATTATTTGAGGGGATCTTTGAGGTTGACTTGTAAACACATTGTTCATGGCTTGAAATTTTGTTTCAGGCAGAAAGTTCACTAAATAGGCATCTCCAGTATTCGGTTCGGTTCGGTTTGGTTTGGCTGTCGCGACCGACCGGATCCAGGGTTTGAAGTATACAACGACGTTGTTTATTCTCCCTTGCGGTCGTGAGCTCTGAGATGACTCACTAGTCCAATATAAGAGTGGCAAACTTTTGGACACTTGTGGCATGGATAGCAACCCTGTGCTAGTATACGCTCTTTGCGGCAGCGACGACATTCCCTCAGATCTTCTATTCGAGCATCCTCAAACTTCGCAACCCCGCACTTAACAGCTGTCTTCCACTGGACTCTATCGCTCACAAGAGCTTCGAAGTCAGTTATGTCGCATTTGTTCAGCGTGCTCTTTAACTGATCTTTAAAACGCTTCTTAGGCGCACCAACTTTACGAGCACCATCAGACACTGAGTTCGCTGTATAAAAGGGCTCGTGGTAGTCTCTCGGCGCTCATATGAACAACATGCCCTGTCCACCGAAGATTGGCTTCCATTATGTAGGCCTCAATCCCGCGCATATGGCAGTGAGACAGCCCTTCACTGTTGGGTATACGGTCTTGCCAGGAGATTCCACTAATTCTCCGTAGGTAGCGCATATGAAAGGCATCTAGCTATCTAATATGTCGGCGATATAATGTCCAGGTTTCTACACCATAGAGTAAGACACTTAGAACAGCTGCTTGATAGACAGACACCTTTGTCACTAGAGAGATGTCATGAGTGTCCCATAACCTCGAAGCAAGGCGCCCAAATGTTGAACTTGCTTTCGCCAATCGTGCTGCGATTTCAAGGTCAAGGGAGCAATCGTTAGATAGAACACCTCTCAAGTAACAGAACTTAGTGACTGCCCTCAAATTGTCAGATCCGATCGTGACTGCAGGCTCTTTGTAGCAGCTACCAGGCTTAGGTTGTAATAGCACTTCAGTTTCTTTATGGAGATCGAAAGGCCATATCTCTTTGTGGCATTACTAAGGCAGTCAATAAGAACTTGAACATCTTCTTCGGTGTGAGCAACAAGAGCGCAGTCATCAGCGTAGAGTAGCTCTCTGACCAGTATATGGTGGACTTTGGTCTTTGCCTTAAATCGTCGAAGGTTCAATATTCCTCCATCGTACCGCACATTGAAATTTATGCCTTTCTCGCAATTATGAAAGGCATCATAGATCACAGCGGCCATAAAAATGCTGAACAGCAGTGGTGCAAAAACACAACCTTGCTTAACACCATTATCTACGTCAAAGGGAGCAGATTCCAGCCCACCGTCCACTACACGTGCTTGCATGCCATCATGAAAAGATCGAATGATGTTTATCACCTTTTCTGGGAAACCAACTCTGCGGAGGAGTATCCAAAGTCCTGTATGGAACACCGAGTCAAAGGCCTTAAATTCCTGTTATAGCTTAGCCTCCTACGCTGACGTTCTTTGGGCTCGTCACGCAATCTTCCTCCCCACGAACGTCTGCTGAAACGAATGAGCACATTCCTTTCCCTTAGTTCAAACAGATCAGACGGAGAGCACGTGGAGATCACCAAAGAGCCAATTGGCGCTTGGTTATTGTTCAATAGAAAGCCAATCATAAGCTTTGATAGAACAATCCCCAAGCGGGGGTTTAATTTTCTCGCGTTTCTTATTACTCATGGAAAACAGATCTCAAAACCTTGCTTCAGAAACTCCGAAAAAAAAATCGTAGGAAAGAACTGTTTTCTGTACAGTTTTCCGTTAATCCCGCAGGCAAGAATAAGAGTGTTTGGTAAGAGTTCAGTGGATATTGCACACTTAATTGAATGCGCTGTGCAACTGAAACAGATTTGAGTGTGTTTTCGTCCAGCGACCTCTGCAATAAGTGCTACAAACGGTTACTTCGTTTTGAAAAAGCTAAAACAAATTTGCGATCCCTTCAGGATGAGATAAAGGAAGACTTTAAGAAAGTAGCAAATAGAACGAAACGCTTGCGTCGAAATTCCGCTGAAAAGGACGGGGACATTGAGAACATTGACGTGCCGATCGAACCTACAACAGCTTTACAAGTGCAGCAACAATCTGCAGCGAAATCACTAAAATTTTAACAATCCCCTACCACTTCTACTTCTTCTAACGCCGAAGATGATCGAACAATAGGCGAAAGTTATGTTATACTCGGTGGAAGCACTTGGCTAAATGCCCAGGAAACACCACAGGCAGCCCAAGCTCTCTTTGAGAACCACACAAGGAACACAATTTGCATATCGATTTAGAAGGATTTGTATGGGATTTTCTACAAGATAGCCATAGAGATAGTTAAAAGTGAAAATGTTAAATAAAAATGGCTTACCTTATTCCATTCGTGTGTTGCTTGCTCCTGGTGTCGTTATTTTACCGATTTCACTTGATTTAATCGTTTTTTTTTTTAATCCTGGTTTCCTCTTCTTAAAGAGAAGACAAGGCCGAACACTTCTGTCCAGACAGCCTCCCGAACGAAGTAAAAGATCCCGAGCTAAAATGTACTTGTCTTCTCTTTAAGAAGAGCGGAAAACCAGGATAAAAAAAAAACCGCTTAAATCAAGTGAAATCGGTAAAATAACGACACCAGGAGCAAGCAACACACGTATGGAATAAGGTAAGCCATTTTTATTTAATATTTTCACTTTTAACTATCTCTATGGCTATCTTGTAGAAAATCCCATACAAATCCTTCTAAATCGATATGCAAATTGTGTTCCTTGTGTGGTTCTCAAAGAGAGCTTGGGCTGCTTGTAGAAACACCGTCAAAGAGAGAAAATTCATCAAGGTTCAAAGTTCGCTGCCTTGATCGGGAAGTGCGCTGTGATTGGTCTAATTAAACAACCCATTCGTTTCAGCAGACGTTCGTGGGGGAGGAAGATTGTGTGACGAGCGCAAAGAACGTCTGCATAGAAGGCTAGTTAGAGCTCAGAGGTAGACCATCGGAGCGCCGAATCCGGGAGTCTGCGGCTCTATTGTTCACGGGGGGTAGAGGAAGGACACAGCTTTTTTTTTTTTATGTCCCACGCTCGTGATATAACGAAGGAACATCTTTCATTAGTAAGACGACAAAGAAAAAAGATAAAAACAGTGCGTAACACGAGTCAAATGTCGGGGCTCATGTCTCACAGCGTGGCTACTCAAAACTCTCTCGAAAAGTTATGCGCTTAGTTTTAATAGTGAAGCAGTAAATTGGTTTTGGAATAAAAAGGAATTAGATGTTTCACAAGGAGAGAGTTTGTTTTTTTAATGAGATTTAATAGAAAAGAATTGGATGAAATTGATAATACCTATTGCGAACCTTCCATGGAGATACAACTTATAGGTGGAAACGTAAAGAGAGGTAAAGTAATATACTTGGACAACAGAATTTTGCTTTCTTTAGTTTAATATTCAATCGCGTGATTTCCTACTTAAATAAAAATGATAATTAGCACCCAACTAGTATCCTGGAGGAAGAGGTTCGAGTTCCGTCGAAGGCTGAATTTTTCAGGCTTCTTTGCTGCGATTTCTTTAATTGCAGCTTACCTGCAAAGATCGTTTCCTTACTCGGTAAGACGTATTTTTTCTCACTCCCAGGTCACCGACATTGTCATAAAGACGACTTTTCAGGTGTGAAGTTTTATGCAAGGGTATTCTAGTAAGTAATGGGCTCTCATTATTGTTATGAGCTCACTAAAAATCGCTTTGAAGCGCATTTGTCAAATTTAAAATTACAATTGCACGGACTAACATGTGGTTTACTGAAACTTTAAAACATATCAAGGATTCTTAGTTTCTGTAAACATTTCCAGTGAACTCCAGCCACTTTCCAAATCCTAACGAAAATATAAATTTTTTTTGTTAATGTGGTTTTCCTGGTTGGGATAAGCCGATTCTTCTAAATAAGTTAAAAAATATCCCTGGAGGTTTGCGCTACGAATGAAACGAAGGACAGAGTCATGACTGTCATATACGTGCAGCTGGATGAAATTTACGACCATCTAAAATGTACACACTTCCGCCAACTTAAAAGCTATTTTCTTATTATCAATCAGAACTGGCATGCCAGATCCAGCGGTCCATTTACAATGATTTCGTTACTTACTAGAACTGCTCGGCTAAATCAGTCAATCCGTCAATTTTTATTCTGAACAAATTTTGATTGAAAAATAGACCATCAAAAGAAAAGAAATTCGTGTTCAAATTGATTGGTCTGGCCACTGAAAGCAAGAACCCTTAAATCTGAGTCGTGAGTAGTAGAGCGCATTTCAATCGAGTGACGTAAAACCAAAACAAAAGTAATCACAACCACCAACCACAACAAAGGAAAATATTGAGGGCAGCCAATGAGAACTCATGTAGAATCCGGCAACCGGTGAAAGCGCGGGAAAACGCGGTCGCGATTGGTTTTAGTTTTGAATCTGATTGGTTGAAAAAGTGGCGTGAGATGTCTACACCAATCACATCGCGAAGTAAAGCAAAACCAAAAAAATCCCACGTGACTTTAGACACTCACTTGAAAATTGCTGTTTAACTTGACCTCTATATAACTATAAGGTATCCTATAGCATTAAAACGTATTAAAATTGCATCATCTGTTAAAAAGAAAATTGTAGAAAGCATTTACACTGCAAATCGTTTGCCATGAGAACGCATGGCACAAGTTTTCTTTGTTACATTCTCGCACAAGTTAGAGAACACACATTTCAGTATGTCATCTCTAACCGACATTTGAACAACACATTTGTTTCGTTTACTTTCAGCGCAACAATCCTTGCTAGCAGAGATGAATTCCCCCCCCCCCCCCCCAGTAATAACAGCTTCGTCCGTTTCCGCACTGTTAGTAGGGAACTTAAGCAGTCAGGACGGCAACGCCACGGAAGACGTCGATTAAAAAATTTTCTACTTTTAGTTAGAATTTCGAAAATGACTGCATGTGTTTACCGTCTCATAGGGCGCCAGACCTTAAACTCAACATAACACATAAAAGTAGCGTTGAGTTCCAAATGTAAATTAAAATAATTTGCCGCCGCCGTTCCGGTTCGCAGATGACGCAAATTTTGGGGATTTCACGTTGTTGTTTTGCAAAGGACGGCTGAGAAATGTACAAAGTTTTAAAACGCACGTGCTGGGCTATTGTTCTGCCAATTAGATCTATTGTTTTCCACGTTCTCGTTGCCGTCGCCGTCGTGGTTTGCTTAAATTCCCTATTCCTCATCTGACTACCGTGCTCTTGGCTGTAGATTTTGTCCTCCTAGCTTGCAAAAATCTTTGGTGAAGGGAATGCAGTTCAAGTAGCCACAGGCATTGCAGCCGGAATCCTGACCGACATAAAACACCAAAAATCCTATCACGAACAACATAATGACCAATACGAAACACACGATTATCTGGATTTGCTTTCGCTTTCGGTCAAACTTGTTAAACGACACATACGGAAGGAAGATAAAAGCCAACAGAAGCCCAAACAAGAAACCAATCATGTGGGCGAAGTTGTCGACGTACGGCAGCAGGCCTATTATCAAGAGAAGAAAAACTAGTCCACATAGTTTAAAAAGAGCTGTGAAAGGCCGCGCTATGATTTGCCAGCTCTGAAGGAGCTCAACGAACAGGCAAGCGATGATTCCAAAGATGGAGCCTGACGGTCCGACCTGCATATAAAAGATAAGTAATTTGAAGAATAAATGGACATGAAAACGAACAGAGAATAAACTTGCACGGAAATACGAATAAATAGGTTAGCGGAATGATAGACAGAGATACAGATTGATAAACGGACTACTTAAGAAAGAACGAACGGAATAGTTTCATTCGCATTTACTTTTTAAGGACTGGGTATGGTGTCTTAGTGAGACGTTTTAGAAAGAAAATAAGCCGGGAAAAATAACGTTAGGAAACTAATACAAACAGATAAACAGAGACAGATAATCAAACGGACAAAAAGACAGAAATTTATAAAAAGTAAGGGGGGGTGAGTTTCTCGCAAAACTGTAGTGCTGCGTCGGTGGGAGAGTATTACGAAATAAATTTGGTTTTATAAAATGAGTTGTTTATGTAAACTGGCCACCGTAAAGAGTTGCTAAGCTGATGTTACGAGCCTTAGCTATTCGTCAGAGGGCTCTGACGAAATGCTAACACTCGAGCTTAAGAGTCAAATGTTCAGTGAAATATCCAGAGGAAAAAAATCAGTCACCTGTCAAGTGCTAATAAAATTCACAAACAAGCAACCAAGTAAATTACCTCAGCTTGATAAGGGAGAAGAATTGCACTGTACAAATATCCACCAATGCCGCTAAAGATATAAATGATGGACAAGCGGAGCCAGCCAGCCATCTTTTCCATATCGCGCATTATGGTGATATGAAAAGCCAGGGTACAAGCCAGATGAATCACCCTGCAACAAACGATGGAGTTCATTGTTAGTAATGCCAAATAAATTCATTCGAAGAAATTACTGTGCTAAAGATAATGGGGAATGGGACATACTCGCGTATTTTCAAAAATCAAATACCCCCACATCATCCCTCTTAGTTTGAGTTTGATCAAATATTCGAACAAACTGATATGATAAAATTCAAAGTAACTTTGGTGGATGGGTGGTGGCGGGCCGGGGGGGCTGGGTAATGTAGCAAATGAGGGTGGAGGACTGAGGAAGGGAGGAAAATGAGCTGTTGGCTACGAGATGGCTTCGATGCTGATTGAAAGTCACACTCATTGAGATCGACTCACCATAAGTCTCCTAGAAATCTACAAACCAGAAGATTGTACACCCATAAGTATCAATGGGTACCAATTGAACTGTTAGGGAAATGCTGAAGAGGGGAGAGGGGTAAATAAACCACGGTGGAATGGCATCCTATCCAGGGCGGATTAGTAATACCCCTAGTCGTTACCTTACCTCCGGCTAGGGCCAAGAGGTAGGGTTACAGAAGAATGTTTAGGTAGGGTAAAAGGGTTTTATTACACGACTCGGAAAGTCAGAGGGCCAATAACTAAAATCAACCAATCAAAATGCTCTATTGCCGGTCAATATTCTCTCAGTATTGGACCGGGCACTGTCCCGAATGGTCCCGAATGATACCGCACTTGTGTCCCTTTGAACTTCAGTCGTATAATAAATCTCTTATTAACCAAGCTTGCTCGGGACCGTACTGGAAGAAAATCGGCCCTAGGTCTTTTTTGTACGGACCGAGCTGCGCTCGGTCCGTACTGTCAAGACCTCGGGCCGATATTCTCCCAGTACGGTCCTCGCGCTTGGTTAATAAGATATATGTATCCAATGAGTGTGAATGTCGCCACAATCAGGGTGCCCGATAAAAGAGGTTTCATACGATAAAAACAGAAAACCGTTACATTAAATGTCATCATGGTTTATTTACCCTGCATGAGCAAACATTGCCATCCAAAGGCGATATACTTGGTCAGGTGTTTCCTTCCGATGGAAATTCAACATTCCACAAGTATCCCTCAAACAGTCCACCTGAAAAAAAAAAAAAAAGAAAAAAAAAAAAAGGAATTATTACAACTTTCCTCGCACTGGGAGCTCAGTTGCTCGGGAAACTGAGAATAATCGTAGTTTATGGAGCTAGTGGATCTCACTTTCTCATTTTGAATCTTGCCTCAATAATACAGCAAGACTGCTATGTTTTTGTCTCACCACGCTCTGGAACAAGCAGGTCCAATTGCAAGAGTAAATTCCTTGGGAAATTTGTAACTCATGATCTCTTGCACATCTGGGCGATGACTTGAAATCGCTTCAAGTTCTCATGAGGATATTTTCTTTGGTCCCGGACTGGCCACTGTTACTACCTTTATTCTGGTGCAAAAAGCGCTCTACCGAGTTGCTATTTGTGCCTTCGTCTATACTGAACGGGCCGAGGCGGTATGAGTCACGCGGGCTGCAAGAGTTTCGTGACACGGGAGTCGCATTCGCGTCACGTAACGAAAATTATTGCAAATATCGAGGCCTCTACCCTCAAACGTTAATGTTTACTTGCTTCTTTTTTTAGCATGCCTTTACCGTCAATTACCTGGGAACAAAGCGTTAAATTCTCATGGAATCTGCCGCGGAAGAAGTCACACTCGTCCCGGCTGACAATTCGACAGATGGCTTCGTTGCCCATGCAGCATGGGCGACCATGAATGTCACACGTCATATGCGGGTAATCAGCAGGTGACAGATTAGGCTTTGCTTCACGACAAATCTGTTGTAAAATAAACAGTACCAGTAGAGTAAACTGTTGGCTTGACGCTAAAGAAGAAAAAAAAAATGAGGAAACGGGCTCACGAGCCAGATGGAACATCATGCCTAAGCGTATCTCAGGATGAGATGCTAGTCTGCCTCAGGTAACCCCCCCTTCTTCAGTTTAAAAACGATGGGACTTGGAGGAGGGGGGGGGGTAAAACTTGCTTGTGTGGATGACTTGACAAGGACTTTTGCAAAGGACTCTTGCAGAGGATGGTGCGAGAGGTTTATAATTTAAGAAAATAATCTTTAAAAAAGTATTTCTTTGCTTATGTCAAAAGCAAGCAGTTTATTCCTTTCCAAGGCAAGCTTGATACTGTACAAGGCGTTTCGAAGCAGCCATGAAAATTCTTAGTTGTATATATATACGCCTATAGCCCGAACACGGGTATGTCCACAGTTTAACTGTGGGGCTGCACCTATAATGACGACACTGCTTGACGCACGGGCAGCGTCCCTTGGCGAGGTACTCTGTTGATCGACGACACAGCAAAGCTGAAATGGTTGCAGCGAAGCTCGTTGCATAACATCCACCCATCCCACCCCAGGGGAGGACATCCTCCACCACACAGTAATCTTGTGCGTGGGAAATTAACGTCTCCTACCCCTAACCCTGCAGGAGACGGGGCCTACGGTTTATTCGTCCTTATCCGAGAAGACTAGAATATCTATCCCTTTCTTGATATTATAGAAAGGTAGCAAATTCTCCTCAGGACTCGAACCAATACTTACGGGCCAATTGGTGATATCTTTGTCCCACTCATCTGGAATAACCGACGGGGGATCTAGGCAAGTGCTGTCAAACAATAAACAAAAAACTATTCAACGACACTTAGGCCCTATTTATATGGTCTCGGGTACCCGAGACAACCGTCCCCCCTCAACGTTTCAAAGGAGTTTGAGTTCTAGCAGCAGTCCCCCCACCAGTCTCTCCACTGACCCGAAACACGCGGGCTCCGTTAACAATTTGAGCCGTTTCGCCTCAGGTGGGCGAGCCAAAGTGTTTACATGAGATAATTTGTTAGCCCTAACGCTCCAAACGTCAGCTTTTTTATTCGTTACGGTGGCCAATTTACAATTTCAACTTAGTTGATATAACCAAATTACCTTGTTACCCCCACGGACGCAGCACCACAGTTTCTTTAGAAACGTTCAGCCTTTGTTTATATGAGAAAAAGTTGTCCCGACTGACAAAGTTATCCTGCCTTTCAGGGCTGGACAGCCTATCCTCCCATGTTGTCTCGTCCCCTTGGACGAGTTCGCCATTTTCATGTAAAAGGATTAGTTACATTTTTTAAAGAAATTACCGGCAGTGAAAAGTTATTTCGGCCTTGTTAGCCTAGCACCCTTGTCCTCAGGGTCACTCATCTTCCCACCCCCAAGAGCGAGAGAAGAGAGAGCCTGGTTTGGGCTGGTCACTTGTTTAGAGCAAACAGGGGACGGGAAGATGAGAGACCCTGAGAACGAGGTTGGATAACACAGGTAGTACGGTAGCCTCCTACGCAGACGTTCTTTGGGCTCGTGACGCAATGTGTGACGAGCCCAAAGAACGTCTGTGTAGGAGACTAGTAGTACGGAGGTCCTGAGAACATTTTGGCACTAAATACTCACTCTGGGTCTTGTCCACAAACAACTCTTGTCTTGTTATTGGATTTGGAATACTTCCAAAAATAAGCAAAGGTTCTCTGAGGACAAAAGTCAAACGAAATGGAAATCTTAAAGAGAACGTAACAAATGAACCAAGAGAATCAAAGAATTTAAGAACTGAGCTTTTAACAGTGATGGTGGAGAACCGTTTACAACCAGATTACAGCTTAAAAAACTCTCAACGAAGAAACAGCATAAAAGGCAGTGCCACCAAAATTATTACTACTCAATAAGAGGTATTTAAAATTTTGCTGTGGTGAAATATTTTTTATCTTACTTAAGATAGGGTGAAAAGAAAAAAATATTGGATTTCTTAATCAAAATTTGGACCTTCCATTTCCTCTTCTATCACACAAATCCTGAGTCCATCCCCGAAGGAGGAGCATAAAAGAGCATTGGAAACCTTTAAAGGGGAACCTTACAAAATACATATATCTTATTAGACATTTTGTTGTGTAGTATCGCTGAGTATTTTTACGAGTTGTGCCGTATTTTGACGAGCCCGTAGGGCTCGTCGAAATACAAATAACGAGTAAAAAAACTCAGCGATACTACACAACAAAACGTCTAATAAGTTATTTATTATAGTGCGGGCGAATTTCGCGAACATTTATTTACGGGGAGTGCGTGACAGAAGTATGCGAAGCGGAACGGAATTGGCGCGTCGTCGTGTTGCTGTTTCTATTTTCTTCAATAAATGAAGAAATTTCCAGGTCGTCTAGCTGTTTTTCTTCGTTCGATTCATCTAATAAACTTGGATGTATATTTGCCAGCCATTCTGACTCTTCGTCATCGGAAATATGATTCAAATTGTCCGCTATTTTTTTTTCGTAACTACAATTCAATTTTTCGCTTGCGCGATGCGAGTAAACCTGTTTAACCGGTATCTAGAATACAAATACCGCGTGATATTTGTACTCGTCTATGGAGTTATTTGTACTCTACGAAGTGTAGTTGGATAATAATGAGGGGTAATGCATGTGACAGAATGCCATCCAATCCAAGAGTGGTGGCAATTTATCAAGTAGACTCCATGTTGCTGTGCATCTGTTCAGTAGCACAGATAACATCAAAATGTTGTAAGAACAAAAAAGTTGTCCATAAGGCCAGCTGACTGTGTCTCTGATGATCTTACCACATTTTCACATGTTCTGTGATCTATTGCTGAACAGACCAACTGAAACATGGAATCTATTTGTTTTACATGATAACAAAGTAAAAATTTGTGTAATGGTGAAGTCATCAATGCATCTGCCCTCCAATCGATCACAAGTAAGAACCAATAGAAGCAGATGTAGGATTCAACTTCTGACATGAGATTCTAGTTGATTCATGTTACAAAAAAGGGGTAAGCTCCAGTAATTATGTTTAAAAGTTGGTCTTTAATGCAGACTAAAGTGAGATATTACTTACTGAACACTTTTCCTGAGTTGTTGTTATACAACCAGAGTCATCAGACTTCACACAACAGCCTGCCTGACTCTCATTCCTCTTCTCCATTAACAACACTTCTTGCAGCCTTTTATCGCTGCGCATACATGGTGCAAACTTGGCTCCCATTTTGATCAAACCTGCCTGTTATACAACATTTCATGAAAATCATGTACCGGAGAAAATATTCCCATATAATACAGAACAGAAAACATTCTTAGAAGAATAACTGATTAATACTTTTATTTATTCTTTTTTTGCAGTTGTTTATTTTAATCGTGATAAAGAAAATATTCTTAACATCACAAGAAAAAACAATGTAAAGGATGAAAAACACAAATAAAACAGAGCACAGAAAGACAATTAAAAATCAAGCTTCAAGTAGAATGTATAGCATAAGGTACTGTAAATAAATTCTTTTTCATGACCACAGCTGTTGTTTGGTCTCATCACATAACACACTCTTTCCTTAACTGAGGCAAAAGTGAAAAATTCAGGAGAAGGGGAAAAGTCCATACTTTTTATATTTCCACTAAAAAAGAATATCCAAAAATGGAAGCTATGCACAGCAGGATAATTGAATTCTGACCAGGACAATATTCATACCTGATCAGGACCAATCCAGAAGTTGTCAGGAATATATCTTGCCACATATTCTGGTACAAGAGTTCCCATCTGACTTCTGTCAATCTGCGAGAAATAGTTATTGACGAACCAATTACACAGGCACTGGACGGGGGTTATTTTTTATGTAACATAATATGACAATCAAAAAACACAATAATAAGAGAGCCATGTTAACTTGTCTTCATGTGCATGCGTGGTATGATGGCTCATAACCCATGATGGCTAAGCCAATGAAAACTCTTGAATTGTATTTTCCAGTGATCCAGTTTTAAATAATGTTGCATACCATATTTAGTGGTTTAATTATTTCTGTTTGAATTCTGGACTTGTTTTCCTTTTTCTCACAATCAAACTAAGCCCAAAATGAAGATCAAGGTTAAATATTCACCTAATTAAATCATTAATGAAAGAACCAAATTTTGATTAAAACTGACCAGTCTTTCTTCTTTTGTCTCTGTGAATCCAATGGGAGCAAATCCATAAACTGCTAACCCAACGACAAGTACAATCACTTGTACAAATGAGATCCAATAGGTAAAGTAAGGCCTGGAGGGGTTAAAAGTACAAATAAATGTATATTTAAATGTCACCTAATGCTTCAGACATGCTGTTTGAGGTACTGAGAAGGAACCTTCACTACACCAGGCCTTCTCCAATAATATCATCTTTACTTTCACACACATCAGCTAGAAAAGTTCCTACAGTGTAGTACAGCACCCATTCCTTGGACGACTCGCTATACGTTCCCATCCAAGTGTATGATAGCTCTTACCCACAACAAGGTCATTTACTGACAGTAGATTAATTATTACAAGTCAAGCACATTCAGCAGAATTAACTAATGTAGCTGGACAAAAGACTAAAGGGGTTTCAAATCTGCATTGTAAGGGTGGTGCATGTAAGATGCCAATGAAGATGACAGGGACATAAGTACTGTACTTTGTGGCAACTTGCTAGGAAAATATTGTTTGAGTCAGTTACCATTTCAATTCTGTCACAAATGCAACATTCCTACCTGTGATCTGAAAGGTTTTCAATCTGCTTTTTGACAGTGCTTGTCAAGCGTTTACGCTTTATTGTTCTGTTCAACCATCTACCAACCATTCCTTTACCAAGTTCACGACGGTTAGCATTTGTAGCACAGGGTCGGTCCCTAATTCTTTGGCCACGAGTGCTGCGAACTGGTGGCCTTAAAGGGACAAAAATTAACCTTAGAATTCAGCTACAATTGAACTGATAGCTCAAGCATTTATTTCATTATCATTGACCCTAGAAAACTCACATAGGGGGTCCTTCCACTTCATCTTTAGCTTCTGTTGTTGGAATGGCAGGCCTCTCCTCTTGAATTTCGGGTAAAAATCCTGGTCTTTCAATTCTTCGTCTTGGTCTCTCCGGCGAAAAATCAAAGAACACTTCGTCATCAATGGATGGCCGATCAAATCTCTAGGATTGAGACAGAAACTTTTAAGTTTAATAGAAAGCTCTGTTGTTAAAAAATATAGCCCATCATGTACCTACAACAGACATGAATTGATCAACATACGACTTCTCCTAACAATATAAGTGTATGCTATCCAGCAAATGCTAAGTGAATGGCAAAATAATTCAAGATATTATACTAACATTGCACCTTGAATAATTTGATTACTAAAGTTTCAATGCTGAATGTTCTCTTAACTCCAGTTATCACCTAATATTCCATGTAACGCTGTATGGAAATACATTGTGACAACTGTTTGGGAGCTGAAAAAAGGCTCCAATTACCCAAGTGTTCAGGATTTTAAAGCAATTCAATAAAACAGGTATTCCATGAGTGCTTGTTGGATATGAAATTGGGTATAGCTTACTTGGTGCTACATGCCTCATGGTATCATCTTATAACCAATGCTCTTGGAATAATTGTCAAATAGAGAATAACCTTTTAACTCCTATGAGTGACCACAGCAGAATTTCGCTTTACAATTCCCATACAATACTACGCAGACAAGTGATGAGGAAAAAGAGAAATGCCAATTAGGGATTAGTTGATCCAATGCAAATTTCTCCAAACTGACATCATAAAAATTGTATGGCAGACAGTAAGGAGAATTACTAAATGAGATCTGGGAGTGAAAGGGGTTATGTAAAGAATGAAATTTGGACTACAGTCTCTGGTGTCACTCATTCAAGGCAAGAAAAGTAATAAAGATGGAAACATTAGGCTAAGAACTACTCTATCACTTGATGAAAACAAAAAGTGCACCATAGGGCTGTGCAAAACTTCAGAAGAGAGACGACAAGGGATATTTTGGTTTTCAGTAAGTCTTTATCAAGCCTTAATAATTCTTTCTCCCTGATCAACCCCCTTTCTGATAACTGTAAAGATCAAAAAGTATCTGCGGAGTAAGAGGCTTATTCAAACATCTTACAGATTGGTCAAGCTCACCAGGGCTCAGTGGAAGAGTGTTTGAGTGCCAAGTCTGTGGGTGCGTGACCTGATTTTTCATTGGGGGGGGGGGGGGGGGCTCAGAAATCTCACTTTATCTCACAGTATCATGGTGGGATATACCCCATCCTTTGAAGATCATTACAAATTCATTAAGTTATTCATTTTATTATTTTTTTTGAAGCTGAGAAAAAGATAAAATTTTTAATCACAAAGTGAAACAACTCACAGTAACAGGAACTCCACTGTCAACTTCATCCATTTCTGACTGTGACATGACAGCTGGTGAGAAGCTCCGTCCAGCCTCAAGCAAAGTGCTGACTGGCTGAGATTTTCGGCTGGGGGATTTAAAGCTCTGAAAAGAAAAATTATGTCATATATAAAGGATCTTTTGCTAGTGGAAATGGGGAGAAATCCAGTCTAAAGAACTAAACACTGCTTGAGTGTTGGTCAACAAATTGACATGTTCAAATGACAATTTTCTGACCCACCTCTGTCAAGTTGGCTTACAAAAATACATTGTGAGAAAATTGCAGAACATTTAGCTTAATTTAACTTCCAAAACTAGATGTTCTTATTAAAGAGCTCTTATAAAACAATCTAAATGAATGAAATGACTATTAATTGTGCAAGAATGGAAAAAATGTGAGTCTCATTGATTAATAATAGAATAATTGACATTCCACATTAGTCCTTCTAACCCAAATCATTTTTCATTTTCCTTAGGAGTTCAAGAAAGGAGGTCCTATTGTTTACTTATCAAATATTAAAAAATTCTAACAAGTCTGGAAACAAGCATTGAAAAAGAACTTTACCCCAGTATCCTCTTTCATTTTCTTCATTCTCTTCCATGCCATGGTCGCCACTGACTCACGTCGGCTCAACGTTCGTAAAAGATCAGGGTCTGGTTTAAGTGTGCCTTGATAGCTACTGAGGCTTTCTCTACCACCAGGCACTCTGAGTGACCCATGAGGAAAACTATCCACAACATCCTCTGGTTTCTCAATAAGAGCACCATACCGTTTATGGTAGTGCCGCTTTGTTCGCTGATTCCACTTCCTCTGCAGATGGTCATGGTCTTCATCGCAGTCTCCCAGGCCAAAGAAGTTCTCTGTACCTTTGATAATTTTTCTGTTCAAGGGAAATGAAATAAATCAAATGTCATTTTCCATCATTAAAGGAGGAATGGTAATGTGGACGACAATGTGATTAATGAATCAGGTTAAATGTCCGTATATGTGACCAGAAGCCCATTTCTTGAAAGTCCTGGTAACTTAACGGGCCCAAAGCCATGTTTTAAAATCCAAATTTAAAGGATAGGAAAGCAGGTTCTGGCACCCAAACCAGTCCTTTTTGTTTCTTAAGCTGATAGTTTAATTGTATCATTTTCAAAACTTTTGAAATCCCCATTTTGAATAAAAACAGAACAGTTTTATGGCCCACTAAGTTATGGAGACTTTCGAGAAATGGACCCCAGGACTCAAAAGGAAACGGGGAAGGGGTTATAGGGTACACTGTCTGATTTAACGGCTTACGGTAATTTGCAAAACGAAACGAAACGAAGCGAAATGAAACAAGGTTCGCAGACAATTTCTTTAGGCGCTCTGCTCCTGAAAATTGTCTTACTAGATAAAGCAAAGACAGGCTTACAGACACAACAAGAAATTATTCTCTCTCTACGAAAACTGTTCTTGCTAGATGCCTTGTTTTGCAAAATACCAATAACGTCCGGCTTATGGTATTTCGCGAAACGAACGAAGCAAAACAAGGTTCGCAGACAATTTCTTTAGGTGCCCTGCTCCCAAAAATTGTCTTGCTAGATAAAGCAAAGACAAACTTACAGATGCGACAAGAGATTATTCTGTCTCATGCTTGTCACCTCTACCTAAATCAGCATTTAAAGTGTAATGAATATAAAAGGAAAAACTTCAAATATCTCTTGTGCGCAAGATCTAAGGGATCTTAGCGGATCACGTATATTTCAGAACAAAAATTGCACACTAGCTCATAAATTCATGTATCATGCTAGCCTTTCTGTAAAATTCATGTGTCACATATTAACTTTGGTCTTAATCATGAATCACAAAGTAATCAAGGATGGTGATATTTCCAAAGAACACATGCTGGGACAAATGTTTCAACATGAAAATCAACAGGTTACTGGCCATAGAAAATCAGCCAAGTTCATTGAAAAAATCTGGCAAAACTCAACAGATATTCAAGCAAGGTAGGTATATCAATATTTTTTACTGATGACTTCCACTGTTAGTTTGCAACATATATTTTAAGGAGATTTTAAAATCAATTTCAATGAATGAAACAATTTGTATCACGAGGAAGATGACATAAATCACTGATGCAGCAAAAATATACTGAAAATTAGAGAAACACCATAAGAAAGGTCAGACATGCTGCAAAACGACTCTAAAGGTTATGTTCGTTTACAAATGAAAGTCAACATCTTATCTTCAATTCATACATCACTAAACATGTTATACAAATAGCAATGGCTGTGATTGTCGACCAATTACTGCAGCAATTAGACTGAGTCCATTAATAAAAGTGTCAATTGATAATTAGCTACGATTTAGCACCCCTGAGAGAGATGGAGTTGCTCCTTAAGAAAATTCTTGTTATCACGTACTCTCGTTAAAAAAAAAAACAGCCTGCGTACTTAAAACAAACCTTTCACTGATTGAAATCTCAACCTCATATCTTTGCTGGAAGGAAAATCCTACCTTTTTCCCCGCTTGAGGGTGTTAGATATACTCGCTATGCTTGGCCTGGCTGACATTCTAGGAATACTTATACTGTCTAAACTGGGTCTTGCAGACGATGGCTCTTGGAAATACTGAATAAATTCTGGATAGTATTCTTCTTGATCCAAATCATTGAAGTTTACGTGTTGTTGTGTGTAAAAAACACCCGAACTAATCGAACCACGAGAGCCGCCAGAAGAGGCCATTTTATCAGGTAAATACACTGAATTTGCGCTGATAAATTTTGTTACGTTCAATATTCTCACGGATATTAGTCTACTCGCGGTTAAAACAATGTATGCGTTGATGTTGGATGGCAAAAATATACACAGGCTGAAAACATGACAACGCGAACAAAAAACAAAGACAATGACAAAATTAACTTTAGAATAACAGTTTAAGTGCAAAAAAATCCAATGCCTTGTTCCCTGATATGTATAAAACTTCGTTTAATCAATGATACCAATGTTTTCGGCACAAAATCGTGTAACCGGAAATGAGGAAAAGCATAAATATAAGAACAGTGGTCCCTATACGTTAATGCATGCCACATCTCAATTCCTCGAACAATACGAGGAATATTCAGCAGATACAAATAAAAATATCAGCAGTGAATGTCATACGCACTTTTTGAGTGTCTTCACCCGGGTCAACTTGCTAGGATTCGAAGCACTCTCTGCTGTAGCCGGGAGAAAAAGTTCGGATTCCGCTGGACTTGGAAGAGCACTGCCGTCTTCCGTTTTGCTTGTCTGTCTGGTAACACATCGAGTTAAGAGCCTTGAAATTCAAAACAGCAACCACATAAAGGTTATCATCCATAACTTGTCAAGAAGAGGTTTCACTTCCTTTTAACTAAAGAGATTTCCATAGATTCAATCGCTTTTTAAAGCTCTCTTAATTCAATTTGTACTTTGGATGGGCCATATGAGTTCCAGGTGACGCTCTCAAACCAAAAACAATATTTATCTCTCGGTAAGCTAATATGTGTTTGATGGAGATCAAAACAAGCTAAGATGTGAATTTGAAACTCGGTTAATGGCAACAGCCTAAGATAATTACCCCTGATTTCCTCGATCGTGTTTCGTTCCCTCGCTATCGTCCTTGTTTTCTCGTTCGTGTTCATGACCATTCTCGAGGTCAAAATGCCTTCGACCTTGAAACGGGTTGCAAAACGCTGTTCTCTCATTTCCTTCGCTGTCTTGCCTCTGAACCGTTGTAGGTTGGTAGGCATCTGCCATGGCCGGCTTTACAGCCCAGAGCAATCAAAGCAAAGATGTAATTTTGTCGCTTTTTTCTATTGTTCGAAGCAAAAAAATTTCGGAACGAATCAGCACTTTCAACTCGGAGAGGTCTGGTTCCGAATAAACCTACCCGTCCGCGCCTGCAACAAAGGGAGTGGCAGCTTAGGGAAACACCCGTGAACTGGTGCATATTTGTAGAACAAGGACTGGATTGGATTTGTAAAACATGGACTGGATTTGTAAAACATGGACTGGATTTGTAAAACATGGACTTGTAAAACATGGATTTGTAAAACATGGACTTGTAAAACATGGATTTGTAAAACATGGATTTGTAAAACATGGATTTGTAAAACATGGATTTGTAAAACATGGATTTTTAGTGTTTGAATTGGTACCAATTCAAACACTGAAAATTATCCGTGTTTACTTTCTTTCTCGCAACCTTCTTCACTCTTTTTCACGTGTTTGCTGGATGCAGAGTATTCACTTTTTCACGTATTTGAGTTAACTGAAAAAGCTCGGTCCAGGTATGTACAGTTACTATAACAAATCTGGAAACCATTTCAAGTACATGGCGCTTAGATAGACTCCAGTGTTTTATTCATCTTTAACACAAGAGAAGAAACAAATGTAAAGTCAGCCAAATAGACGGTCCCAAATGTCCCGCTTCCAAGCTCTTCTTTAATTTTTACAGAGCTCCATGAGAACTCTGGAAACTCAAATCCACGTCGCCGTTATCTGGTCAGAGATGGAAGTTTAAAAGATGCCGCCATCTCCTTCCTATCTTCTCCCGCGCAAATTTAAAAGATGCAAATTTTTTTTTGACAGAGGTCTATAATGCATTTTTCAAATTATGGTCTTTTGGCAGCCTGGTTGTTTGTATGTCACGTACACTTTTGTTTGTTCCATGTTTTCCCTAGTAAAATTACCTTTTCCCCTTAAAACGTTGGAAATCGGTCTTGACCAGCTCCTGTGTATTAAGATGTTGATAATTTTAAAAATAAAAACGCGCCGAATGCATTGTAGAGTGCATCAAACAATCTTTTAGAGAAATTATTAGGTAATATAGAATGAAAATAGTATAAAGTAAAACAATTAAGATTACAAAGGGACAGACAGAGAAATAAACAAATAAACATTCGAACAATGTTATCATGTTTCCATAAATCCATGTTTTACAAATCCATGTTTTACAAATCCATGTTTTATAAATCCATATTTTACAAATCCAGTCCATGTTTTATAAATCCAATCCAGTCAATATTTTACAATATATGTATATATGCACGATCCTTCGCAGTAAAGCACTATTTTAGCAATAGTGAAAATCAGACCTGAAAAAAATTTCAGGCCTGTACGGGATTCGAACCACTGACCTCTGCGATACTAGTGCAGCGCTCTACCAATTGAGCTAACAAGCCAACTGGGAGCAGGCCATCAAATTAATTCGACATAAACCCGTAGAATGATAAATCAAACAACAACAAACATATGAAACATATGTATGAACTGCGGTTATGAAACGTATATATGCACGATCCTTCGCAGTAAAGCACTATTTGAGCAATAGTGAAAATCAGACCTGAAAAAAATTTCAGGCCTGTACGGGATTCGAACCACTGACCTCTGCGATACTAGTGCAGCACTCTACCAATTGAGCTAACAAGCCAACTGGGAGCAGGCCATCAAATTAATTCGACATAAACCGTACAGGCCTGAAATTTTTTTCAGGTCTGATTTTCACTATTGCTCAAATAGTGCTTTACTGCGAAGGATCGTGCATATATACGTTTCATAACCGCAGTTCATACATATGTTTCATATGTTTGTTGTTGTTTGATTTATCATTCTACGGGTTTATGTCGAATTAATTTGATGGCCTGCTCCCAGTTGGCTTGTTAGCTCAATTGGTAGAGCGCTGCACTAGTATCGCAGAGGTCAGTGGTTCGAATCCCGTACAGGCCTGAAATTTTTTTCAGGTCTGATTTTCACTATTGCTCAAATAGTGCTTTACTGCGAAGGATCGTGCATATATACGTTTCATAACCGCAGTTCATACATATGTTTCATATGTTTGTTGTTGTTTGATTTTACAATATGCCGTGAACTGGAACGCTGACAAAGAAGAAATGATCCGTGACAGAGGAAAGAAGATTTTGAGATAAACGCTACCGCTACTGTCTTAAATTGTTTATCACAGTTTCTCAGAAGGAAACGTTTTCAGCTCTGCTGACGCGTTATTGCTTTCAGATTCTTATTTAAACATTTCACCTTCAAAGATTATTTCTCTACCAATTTAGGATCTTCCTGCCGGTTACACTCACATAGTTTCTGATTTTCCTCTTGAAACATGGAGGGGTGGTTCCGGGAGGGGCATGAAAAAAAAAATCATTCAATTTGAATAAAATTAACGGAGACATACTGGAAGTCTAAAAAGATGAAGACAATTTTTTTAGGTAAAGCGATTTCAGAAACAAATATTGATATTTTAATGAAGATTCAAGTTATTACTGAATCTTCATTAAAATTACTTCTCTTCTTAGTCGATATATTCCAGCACGAAACCTCCGTTCATCAAACATGAATCTACTTGAGATCCCAACAATTCGAACTAAAACGTATGGGCAAAGAGCATTCTCCTACGCTGCACCGTATTTGTGGAATCAACTACCTGAATGCATAAAAAACGCCGAATCTGTTGACTCCTTTAAACGCTTATTGAAAACTTATCTTTTCAAAAATTAAGCCACCAGATTTTTTTTGATATCGTACGTTGTCAAATATATGTATAACACGTAATAATTCATTAGTTTAGATAGAGTAGCGTAAAATTACATGTATAGGATTTTTATTGAAATTTTGTTAATTGTAATTGTAAAGCGCATAGAGTTCAATTTTAATGCGCTATATAAGAACTTATTATTAAATTACTGAAAAAAAAGGACTTCTCCTGGTATGGGAAGAACAGGTCACATCAGTGTAAAAGAACATAGTTTTCCAACCTGACTTTCACGCGACTCTTCCCCACTATGCTTCTAACAAGGTCCAGCTGGCAGTCTGCTCACGAGATACAATCGTGTTAGGATGCAAATATAAAATAACAGTCACGCGATATGATAAAAATCACGACAGACCCTTGAGTCACTCCACTGTCCAATTTGTTGCAATTCGAACAAAGTTCATTTTTTATCCAAAGCCCTGAGCTCCATATAAGGTGATTCCTCAAAGAAAAAAGCTATCGAACAATTTTTATGATCTTTTCTTCAATTTTGCTTACCTATGTCTGTTCCGAAAAAATACAAAAAAGATAGGTCACCATGCTTGTTTACGTTTAGGAGATATGATGGGTAAATAATTGTGCACAATTTAGGGAGCATTCATAATTTACCTAGAGGGTCGGCTATGATGATTTTGAGGGGGGTCACTCTTTTTCCCCAGTGTGATTTGTTGATTTAGGGGGGGCTGTGGAAAATTTCCAACAAAAATGACATGGAACATGGGGGGGGAACCATTTTTTTCCTGAAAAAGAAAAGGATCTGAAAATATGCTGTTGGACACTCTTATAATTCCTGTCTTTTATTTCATTTCGACAAAATGTTGATACAGAACTAGAGCATGAAACTTGATGCATGACGCCCACTTCTTGTGCTACAAGGTCTCTTTACAAGTGGCTCAAACTTATGGCGCGCCTTTCCTGTCAATATTCAAACAACCTTAATATACAATACATCCACTGCATTTCTTCGCCGTATTTTTTATTTCCTTTCTGTGTATTTTTTATTTTGCTTCTTTATTTATTTTCCTTCTATATATTTTTAAATCTCTTCGTATCAATTTACATGTACGTGTTTAGCTCATCTATTTTTTCTCTTCATTTTATATGCGTTCTATATTTTTTATATTTATTCCATATGCTTTTTATCGTTCCGAGTGGGATTTTTTATTTTCTTTCTAATTAGTATACAAACGTCATCACATGAACATGATGCACTTTTCCGGCAATTTCAAAAGCAAAATGGCGGATGAAACTTTAAGAGATGGCAACGAGAGAGGCCTTTACAACTTCGTAGAGTCTCTTCGTACCCTGTTGATTAGTATTCAGAACTTGAACACATACGATGTCTCCGTTGATTACTTTGAACAAGCTAACGTGCGTCTGGAAGATGCAATTTTAACTTTACAGTTGCTGTTGCATAGTGTATGGCAAAGTGAGGACTCTGTCCTTCAAGATTTCAAGACAATAATAGAAGCTGTTTTGACAAAAGTACGCTTTGTTTTACGTGCAATTACAAAGTACGAGGAAAGAAATTCCGTTGAAGCAAAGATATCAAATTCATTCGCTTGTCCTACCACTAAACTAACAAGTGCAGGAAGACCAGTAGACGACGACGATTACCAGGTCTCAATACCAGTTGTTGATGTTCGGCTGACACCACAACAACTGCATATCTTGGAAGTCTCCTGTCACCCTTTGAATGACGATGGTGAACATGGTAGAACTCAATATTTGAGATGCATGGACATCCTTAGGAATCAGTTCAACGTATAAGAAACTTTGCTGAGATAAGGCCGTTTTGGTGGTAACAATCTTTAAAACAGGTGTTCCCAGCATTCAACTAACCTAAAATCCGTTATTACAGAGTGAAAATAGGGCCTAGAATTAAGATCAATTAACGTCTATCAAACAGGTACCACTATGACAGATTGAAAACGCAAACAGTGTGAAGTTTATTATTTGCCTTTAAATTGTATCGATCAGAATAGTACAACAAAATTAATGCAACTTAACCTTTACAACAGTAAGGAAAAAAAATACATAAGAATCTCAACAAAATAGTTCTAAACAGCTGCGCTCACTTGAAAATGTCAACTTGAACAGATAACAAGCTTGATACTACAATCAGCCATTAGCTAACAATTTCCCAGTATGATTTACCTGAAAATAATTTGTGCACAGTTGTTAAATGTTTTAAAACCGAAAATACCTATCCAAGGCAGAAAACACAATTTCACTACAAAAATGATATTATCAGTCTGTTTTAAATCAGCTTGCATTTGCCATCACAATGGTCTTCTTTAAGTCACAAGGCATATTACACAATATCCATTTCCCAATAATCTGATGCAAGTATTGCACTGAACTCCTCTCTAAGTTCAGGAAATGACTGATAAGTCCAGGATAGCTCCAATACAGTATTACAAGTGTGGGCAATTGGTCGGCGACCCAAACCAGATAAGTTGGTAAAATTTACTTGGATTGCATCAAAAAGCATTAACTCAGACCCACTGATGAACCTTACAAACTTTGATAATTTCTGAGGTGTGTCAAGGCCCTTAATATACCGTTTGAGAAACTTAAGGCTATCCCTTTCCCCATCACTCTCAGGGTTTGCCTCTAGGCAACTAAGGATTTTGCTTGTGGATGGTATTAACAATTCATACCTTTTGGAAATTGCTGCAAAATCAGGAAAACTAGGAAGAAGTGTAGAAACTATATCCTTCCAGCAGTCTGTAATATACTGTGGCTTCTGCAGCAGCTCCTTATGGGCTATTTCTTCAATAACTTGACTAACATTATCGGAATTTACCATAATTCGACAGTCATAGTTACTAAAAACTTCTAAAGGCTGGGACATTTCATCTTCATCATCCCACTTCATGTCACCAGCGAGGCACTTGTCAATCAAACATTTTTCATCTACTGAAATGTAATTTCTAAAGGATTGAGTCAGCATAGCACTAGTTACTGCAGACTCCCCCCAAAAGAGACAAGCAAGGAACGTTTGAGACAGAAGGACTGGTAGGTATTGACAGGTTAAATGTCCTTTCACCAAAATTCTGCCAACAGCAACCCATTCATCCCTTTGATAGTCATGTCTTACAAATGGTACGCGCTCATTTTCTCCAACAAAAAGGGAATTGTATGTTTCTTTCCAAAAAAGAGAGAAAACATCTCTAAGCAACCCAACACCTCTGCCCACTTCTTCAACTCCCACAGCATCAATAACAATTATCTCTATGTCCTGACTCATAATTAATGGATCTCGGAATAAGTCAATCAAATCCTTCTTAATATTTAGTCTGTGCACTTGGATGATACGTTTTGGTGGCAGTTGAGATACAGGTACTGATACAGACACAGGTACATGCTCAGATACATCAACAATATTAGAGTCGCTGCCTGTCTCTATATCATTTAACTCTGTATTTTGATTTGATGTTTCTGCTCCAGTTGGAAATGGTACACAATAAGGTTGGGCAGGGATGGGGCACCACAGCTGCATCTGGCCTCCCATCACTCTCCCCAAATGAAAGGAACACAGAGCTTCTTTGTGCTCCATTAACACTAAAAGGAAATAATAACTTGTCACAAACCATAAAAAACAAAGTGAACTAAGTGGCAATGATGTAACAGACTATGAAGGGTTCATCTTTGTACAAATATCCAAAATCACAAGGAGTTGCAAAATACCACATCAATTCATGTCCCGTCCTGCTAAACGATTGAATAAAGATCTGAGCCAACAAATAAATAAATAAACAAACATTAAAATAAAAAAAATACACAAATCTATTGGGAGACAAACTGGATAATATTTCCACCAAAAAGCCATTGTCATGCCCACTAGTATGAGCTGGGAAGCCAGTCTATCATATATAAGGTTATCCATCTGCATTGGGAAGCTACCTTTGCAGTAAGGCAAAAAAGCTAGAAGAAATCTATACAGCTTTTATTTTGCTCAATGCAAAAATTCAGAAGAAAAAGTTCACCTTGGACTGTCATCTAATAATGAATTCTCTAGCTCCTCTTCGGTTTCACCCTTGTCTTCTGATTCCAAAGGGACCATTAATCTAACATAAACAGCTCCTTGACCAGCCATCCTGGTCACTCTTTCTGCATCCAGAGTTATGCCTTCGGCCAGCAACTATGGTTAAGAAAAACACGTTACTTGCACGCTTCTTGCAAAAGTCAAGGGTAAATTCAATGAAAGAGTAGTTAAGTTAAGCTTATGTCACAAGTAAGGAGAAAGGGGTGGGAGCGAGGCAGTACCAGAGCAAGTCTAAAATAACCCAACAAATTCTGCGAAAAATTCGAAGTCCATTACTCGCATCACTGCAGGTATCCTCTTATGTGGTTAAATCTTTGGCAAAATAGTATAGATGCGTATTTAAAAATAGTGCAGCCACACCAAATGTATAAACGGAACAGCAATGATATTATCATTAATGCATTAAACGTAGAACAATGCTTTAGGTTACTTATATCACTACACAAAGTTACCCACCTTGACATACTCAAATAGCAAAAGCTTTGGAAATCGATTCAATATAGCAGCTTTGAGGGAATGTGCGTCCCAGCTCTTGTCAAAGGGAAACTCGTGGCAGACAAGTTCTCTCTCTTCTTACTGAAGTCGGGTTGTGTGTGTAGGTACTTTGTTGATCTTGGGACTGGGAATAAAGACTAGATCCTTGTTGTAAAACAAGTGTCTTGGATGGGCGGCCTTTGGTCGCCTTAATGGTCCGCATTGACCTTGCTGGTCTTCTACTAGTGCTTTTCCCACTAGCTTAGTTCAAACCAATTGTTGGAAAGAGAGTGGCAAGTCGAGCTTGGATAGAACTGTTAGAGTCTGGCGACGTCGAGGACTGAATGGCACGTTCGTTCGACTGAAGTTCCTCGTTGTTTACCTTACGATCTCCGTTGTTCGGCTGACTCACAGAGACTGCCGTTGAATTCATCCGAGGTATTACAATTCTCGTAAAACCAGGTCTCAAATTACTTAAAATCTCTAAAGCATCCGCGGCCGCACGACAAGCAGTCGATATCCTCCATGTAGCCGAAAAGCCAAAATGACGGAATGGAAAAAAAAAAATAGTGCTAGCGGTAATGTGATGACGTTTGCAAACTAACTAGAAAAAAAATAAAAAATCCCAGTCGGAACGAAAAAAAACATGGAATAAATATAAAAAATATAGAACGCATATAAAATGAAGAGAAAAAATAGAAAATAGATGAGCTAAACACGTATATGTGAATTGATACGAAAAGATTTTCAAGTATATAGAAGGAAAATGAAAAATAAAGAAGCAAAATAAAATATATACAGAAAGGAAATAAAAAATATGACAAAGAAATGTAATATTTTTTCAATTTCTCCAATATTATCCAATATTGTTTTATGAAAACCACAGTTATGCAATAAAGAATGTAGGTGTCTACTCGTTCGAGAGCAAATGACCGTCAAACTTGTTTACTTTGTCCATTGATTGGAAAACAATAGTGTTTTCGGTATTCACGTGCCTGTGCACCTGATTACACGATTTCCATGCACAGTGCAATACTAAGGAATTACCTAATCATTCACTGTTGAGTTTATCTGCCAGTGACCTACTAATAGGGCAGTTTATTTATATTTTCAGCTCGATTAGTTACGATGTTTAATCATCCTCTCCTATTTTTTAATCATATTTACCAAATCTGCAGCTGGTCAGGTTTGCCTCTTGACGTTTGAAAACCGGGGCATTCTTGTATCTTAAAAAGATATCCTGCGATTAAAAACAGGTGTACACATTCCCTTGTCCTGAAGTGTTGAAGCTAACGGGATGGCTCAAAAAATGGTTAGTTTGTTGAATTTGATAGATGTAAATTAGCCTTTAGGCAAAAGTTGGACACCAAAGTTCTCCTGAGGTTTTGGGTACAAAGGTAAAGGAAACGAACCCACTGTGTCCTCTGGAGATCTTTTAGTAGCCAGCCGTAAAAATAAAACCATTGTAAAACACTGTAACCAAGATTGTACACTTTCTCTATTCATCTCTCAGTCTTACAGGAGGAAACAACTAAATCATGACCATGCTATATTTGGAGGTCATAATGGAATTAGCGAGTTAAAAGAAATCAGGAGACTGTTTCATGTTTCCACTGCACTTTATTTCAGTCTTTCTTGCTAAGTTTTACTATTGTTTCATAGCTTGTTCTTTGGCAACAGCTCTCTGTCCTGTGTGATTCTTTGCCAGGAAGTCTGTGAATTCTTGGTATGGTGCCTTGGTAAACACAGTGTCCTTCCACATGTCTGGGGTCAAGTAACAGTAGGTCTTGGAGATGGCTGCAAATGTAGCCTTGGCTGAAAAGGGAGAAAAATCATGTTGCTTTTTAACACAACTCTGCATTCTTTAATATGTATTTGTATCCCATTATTACTAAGATTAGAAGGCCTAGATGGGTTAGTACTGCCTGAAAAATTATTCCCTCAAGGGGTCTCTTGAATCATCTCCTAAGCAGTTATATTTTTCTTTTTCCAATTTTTCATCTTTGAACTAAGCATGTTGATTTGGACAAAACCATGCAAGTGGGAATTAAATGGGACCCTCTGTCCCTTGGATGATACTGATGATTCTTTTTTCTTTTTTTTTTTTTTTTTCAAGCATCACATCTAATTCATACAGTAGGTTTGACACTAGTCATTGACTACTATGTCACTGACTTTAATTCCACACACTTTGTAAAAAAACTTGACATAAATTATAAGTTACAAAATTCAAACTCAAGTACCAAAATTGCCCAAAGTAGCAGTCTGTCCTCGTGCAGAGGTATAACAATCCTCAATACCGGCCATCTGAAGCAGTTTCTTAGGGACTGGAGCAGAAACAATGCCAGTTCCTCTTGGTGCAGGAATAAGACGCACACGTACTGAACCACATTTGCCTGTCACCTGTGATGAAAATGTGAATTAATTTTAAGGCAATGTTCAAACAAGTAAGAAGAGTTATTTCCAGGTTTCTTAGGTTTTTGTTCTTTACTGTGTACACGTAATGAAATCACTAACAAATCAATCCAGCTAGTAGCAGGTCAGAAACATCAATTCTACCCCAACTTGTCTCCTGTTAGGAGTGTGCTTAAGACGATCAGATGACATTAACTTTACAGGTACTGCGGAGCAAGGTGTAAAGTGGGAGGCCTGACAATTGAAAATAATTTTTTCATATTGAAAATTGAAAAAAGAATAAAATCATAGTAATTATTTTTCTTTTTAGCGCAAAAAGTGGGGGCGGAAGCACAAAAAAGTGGTGGGACCGTGGCCTTACCTGTCCCCCCCCCCCTCCAAGACCCTACCCGCCCCTCTCCCTCCATGGCCCCTGACTTTGTGAACAAATTGTCCAAACATTTTGTTGCAATTTCAACTAACAGATACACTCTCAAGTTCAAAATGCATCAAAGCATTGGGAAAAAAGAAATTTTAACAACTTAGTTATTAAATTCACTCAAATGTTAGTTGGGCTAAGATAATTGACTTATTCCAAGTAGTTACCCAAGGCCCATTTTGCAATTTAAGTTTTATGAACTTAATGGACTGGAAGCCATACCAGCATTAGGATGTAGATCTATAGAAAAGAAGGCTGGGTCTTCACTCAAAACATAATAAATTATGTTTTGTTTCCTGACATTATCTACAGTTTGAATTCGTAACCACTAAAATCTCAATCTTGAATATAAACATAGCAGAGAAAAGACAGCTTTGATTGACAAGTAACAGCCCTGAATTTTCAGAGACAGGTCCCATATATCTTTAAAATTGACTTATGAGAGCTTAAATTTTTACAAGCAATAACACAGCTTTCTTGGTTTGTCATCAAGCCACAAACTATTTTTTTTTCATGGGCAGTATGAAGTGTAGAAAATAAACACAAACCTTGCAAGGTACAGTATGAGGCTGACCGATCTTGTTACCCCAGTAGCCACGACGAACAGGAATGACTGAGAGCTTAGCAAGAATAATAGCACCACGAATAGCTGTTGCTACCTCCTTTGAGCACTTTACACCAAGACCAACATGTCCATTGCTGTCACCAATGGCAACAAAAGCCTTAAACCGTGTACGCTGACCTGCTCTTGTCTGTTTCTGTACAGGCATGATTTTTAGCACCTCGTCTTTCAGGGCAGCACCAAGAAAGAAGTCAATGATCTCGTGTTCCTGAAAAATTAGGAGGGTAAACTTTAAACCAACCATAGATTTTCAATAGGAATATATCCTAAAATCAATCAGGCCTTCTAGCGAGGTTGCTTTGTTAACATGTCGCATATGAGTAGGTACAGATGTAACAAAATATGCAAATCCCATTTTTCAAAGTCTGCTTAATATGTTGACACCTTGAACCGCCTGATTGGCTCATGCGAGAACGCTTTCCCACCCCCATACTAAGCAGAGTTTTGTCCCCAAACTTCCTCTGTGGTCTGGAGATCAATAAACCAATCAGAATCCGTCGTTTGCGCATATATTTTGATGGCTCTAGGGGGTAATAGAGGGGCATTATTCTATGCCTCCTCACTATATGATCAAATTTGAAAATATGGCGTCTGCGCGGCCGACCCTCAAAATTTTCAGATCAGATTTTTTGTTCATTTGCGATCGAGTTAGACCTTGTGGAACTCAGAACGTAAAGTTACAAAGCTATATAGAATACTCTACTTGGAAAATAATGGATATCAAGGTCTTAAAGGTGACAGAATAAGCTCTTGAGTCAACGACAGTATGATTCTCTAAGGCAATGTGAATTATGGATGCAAAGTGAAAACCAAACTTTTGGACTTCAAGCAGGGCCTAGTGACAATTTGATGATTCGATGGCCCAGTAAATATTATGTTTGAGTGACAAAGTGTTCAAAAAGTATTGTTTAATAGAAGATTTTGCGTCAAATCGAAGTTTTTTCAGAATTTTCAACATAACGCTGTGCACTTTTCTGGCCATGAAGGCAGGTAAACAACAATCTAAGCATGATGAATTTTACGACATGGGCTTTGTACATGTAAGAAATTCGTACGTCTTTCACTTATAGCAGCAAATCAAAAACTGTTTTGAATAAATCTGTTGTCCCCAAATATTTCTTGGTCATTTTCGTCTTGCTTCCTATCGATAGATTCCATGGAACTTGAAATCTCTTCACTCACGGCCAAATTTGCATATTCCCTTTTGAAATATGATCCGCATGTCATTTGCACACATGCGAAAATATTTAGTGATTTTTATCCTTAATCTTGATTTTTTAGTGAAAACTTCATATGCACCCATCGCTTTTTTCGTCGGAAATAACTTCTATAATTAGTTTTCTTTCACTGGAGTTTGTTTTCTGGAAAAGATGATCTTTAAAAATTTACTGCACATTGTGTTTGTTTTCTCCAAAATTTTGACTTTTCGTAGGCACGTGTTACACGTAGGAATCAATGGGTTAAAATTCATCAGCACAGATGAAATCTGACATTTAATATCTCTGGATTTGACAAGAAAATCAAGATTGGTGTAACAATGGTACTGCTATCGGAATCAATGCCTCTAACATTTTTGCAGAAATGAGAACATGTTCCAGTGAGTAGTTGAAGTTAATTTAGTTTATGCAGGGCCCCACTGAAGAGCACCATTTGGTGAAGTGGGCTCCCTGCTACAATATTGTTAGCACTATTATTATTTATTAGAAAGTCACACATAACTCAATTTCATTGTGTTCTTACAATTCAGATGGCCTTGTCACTCATATATATGCAATACAAGAACACATCCATTCAGATGTAATTATCATTACCTTGATTGGAAGAGAGAAGAGATAAATGTGCTCTAAAGTTTTGATCTTCATATCCTTAACCAAGCGTCCAAGCTTAGTTACAGGCACCCACTGAAAAAGAAGAGATGCATCACAGTTCAAAATATAGCATCTTAATTTCATCCCGATAACTTGAACTGTGAGTACTATGACCCTATCTGAGTGTTCAACAAAAGGTGGTAGTCCTTGAATGCCTTAAGATAAATTATGCAGAGACTTTAGTATGTAAAACAAAACCTTGCCAAAAAATACAAATGTCTTCATTACAACTGATTAATTAGCTCAATGGATAGAGCGCTGGACTGATGTGAGGGAGGTCGAGGGTTCGAGCCCCGGCCGGACCAACACTCAAGGTCTTAAAATAATTGAGAAGAATATGCTGCCTTTCTATAACATCAAGAAATGGTTTAGATATTCTAGTCTTCTCGGATAGGGACAAATAAATGGAGGTCCCGTCTCCTGCAGGGTTAGGGGTAGGTGACTTTTAATTTCCCACGTACGAGATTACTGTGTGATGGATGTCCTCCCCTGGGGTGGGATGGGTGGGTTGTTGTCTTACGTTTCATACATGAGCCTCTGGCTCGGGCAATATGGGTAACCATGCCCCACGAAAAGACATTAAACTTTGATTACGATTAAGTCATGCACCTATACAGCACATAATGAGACCTGTAAATGGCACATCTCATCAGGTGCATATTACAAATATCCAGGATTATTGTGGCTTGCTATACAGTACTCTGATATTAACCAAGGAAGCTTGCATCTCGGTCTATCAGCTGAAAACCTACCACTCATTGTATCTTGGCTTGTATGTTTTTCACTTTACGTGCTCGCTTACAGTTATCACTGTCCCTCAATTTTACGAATAACGTGACACAGCAAATTCTCTTTACCTCCTTATCTTCGGCTTTACCCCTTCCACGACCCCTTCCTCGGCCACGACCACGGCCTCGTCCGCGACCACGGCCACCGAATCCACCACGAAAACCACCGCGAGCACCACCGGCTGGTTCTGCATCCGCCATTTGCTGAAGAGGAAAAATCGCATGATTTATGCGTAACTTCTCCGTCCAAACGATTGAAACACGATTAAGTAATAAACTACTGTCTACTGTGAATCTTAGTTTTCGTTTCTTGATCACTCAAGATATTGCTAAATTGTACATATGTTTATGGTGTTTTAGTTTAGAACGTGGATGGTAGACGGTAGCAATACATTTGATTTTTAATGGCTAAATCGTTCTAAAATGACAGAAAGACTAATTAGAGCCACTCCGAAATGATAACAGATTCTCGATCGAACAGGAAACCTTTTCGTGACGACTAAACAACCACAGATGGAAATGGATTTTCTACATCTATCTCATCCTTACTTACGTGATGTCTTTGTACGACTGAGAAGGCCGTACGAGGGCCCCTCAAAGATTTTATGGGACCTATTATGGGATAGTAAATAATGACGGAGGAAGACAACTTCAAACTTGGTAGGGGAGGGGGTAGAAAAATTGTCACTATACGTTCTTTTCTTTCAACAGATTTATTCAAGGAAAAAAAAAAGAAAAAGAAAAACGGAAAAAAATTGAAAAAAGTGTACTAGTTCTAATCTACGTCACCAAAGACCAGCGAATGAAGTACAGGCTTCGAGCCCGAATCCCGTCTCGAGCCTCCCAGCTCCTGGTTGGGCATTACTACTTATTATTTTATTTTATTTTATTTTTAGCTTCGCCAACCGGCAGGGCAGGGACACCGCAACAGCTTGCACCGATTACTGCGGGTCCAATAAACCCACCCATCCCACCCCATGGGAGGACATCCATCACACAGTAATCTCGTGTACGGGAAATTAAAGTCTCCTACCCCAACCCTATAGGAGACGGGACCTCCATTTATTCGTCTCTATCCGAGAAGACTAGAATATCTAACCATTTCTTGATGTTATAGAAAGGCACCAAATTCTTCTCAATTATTTTAAGACCCTGAGTGTTGGTCCGGCCGGGACTCGAACCCTCGACCTCCCGCACAACAGTCCAGCGCTCTATCCATTAAGCTAACCGGGAGGCGGTTAATTATTTTTTTTCAGGATCTTATTCGCAGTTTTTTAATTTCTGCTCACCTACGAGATATTTCATCCACAGGTCAAGCCCTAACATATTTCAAATTGACTGTAAAAAAAAACTTTCAACAGTGATCTAAGGAAAAGCAGACCAGAAAGAGGTTTATGTCCTTCCCTCCCCTTGGCCCCTTTTCCTCGAAAGAAAAGAAAATTGAAAGAGATATATCCCCCTTGTTGCAGGAAATTCATTCTGCCATCCACACATCCTTGACCAAAGGGATTTTGTAGGAGACAAGTAACAGTTTGGGTCTCTAAAATATAACAGACATTTTTAATTCCTAAAAAACACGTCGCGATCCTTTTCGTTAGTGAGACAGTAATGATAACTGGTGATGTATTATTTGGCGTCCAGTTCGCGGCTTCCACGCAAAAGCCAACAATTTCATGAGACAATAACTACACTTTCTATACCTAATGGCTGTAATTGTTTAAAGATATTACTGAGGCGGGAAAATCATCGCGTTTTGGCTAGATTAGACACCATGTTAAAGTTGATAACACTGACAAAAAAGTGGAAGGGGGGACGCACTAAGCAACAATCACATATATTTTTAGTGTCTTGTGTACATGATTCGCTCTTAGAGAACTTGCTTAGTGCTAAGGTTCTTGTCCTAGCCTTGTTAACCTTCTAGTTATTTTAGGAAGCCAACACCCTCTAAGTTTTAATTTTTTTATTTAATGTTAATTTAATCTTCTCAAGAATAAGGGTGAATAAAGTTGGTTGTTGTTGTTCATCATGGTGATCATACCATCTTTGAAAAGTTTCCAAACTGAATATGGTGGATACTTTTCCCAGTTTAAATTATTATCTCACAGGCTCTAAAACTAAGGAACTACAGGCTTTAAAACTGAGGAACTACCTAATCTGGCCTGACAGCTTTGAGTGAAAACTAACAACCCAGTCCATCACAAATTTAAATTTCCAGTTTACTACTCTTTTTATTTTTTTTAAAATAAAAACTAATGTAAAGCTCTCTTTAATGACAAGATATCTCTACAAGACTGTTATGTTCACGTTTCAGTGTAAGAAATAAGAAAGGCCTCTTTGCAGACAAACAGAATAAGGAGAGTTTGAAGAGGAGGCTGACAAACTCAGACAAACACAGCAACCAAAAACCCAGAAAAGTTGTAAAATAAAACTGGATGGATGCATATGCTTTGATACAGACCCATAGACTCTTTGGGTATTTGCACTTGTCTTTTTTCTTTATTGGTGTACATGATTCAGTTTGCACTTCTGTGCTATTTGCAATGTTTAAAGTTTCTCTTTCCATAAAAACTCTTGATCCATACCAGTTTATTCATGTCTGGTGTTTTACTGCACTCCAAGACTATTATCATGTATCTTACAGTCTCTCCAGTTAACAACAATTCTTAACACCTGTAATTCATAATCAACTTTCAATTCGAAAGAATCGTTGTGGTCCTTCCCAAGTTCATACAAACTGAAGAATGTCCAACTGGAAAAACCCATCTAGATTGGTTAGCCAAGCTGCTAATTGGAGCAAGCTCAGCTGAGGTAAATTTATACAATGGTTGAAAAGGCCACAGACATTACAATCGTGATCTGATATCCCATTATGGTCGTAAAATAGGCCTTGCTTATTCATCCGATTCTCTTGCATGTTTGTATTTATTGACATAGCACTGATGTGTAGCAGCGCAATTTAGTAGCCTGCACCTCCAATGGGTTCTGAATACTTGCTGTTCTTGTCCAGGAGGGTAGACCAGCACCTTGAGCTGAAACCCATCAGTCTGTTACTGCTATTTCTTCTTAGTATAAAAATTTGGGATTGTACAGATTGTAAATAGCTTATGTTAGTCCACCTCCTCAGATGCTATGTTCATTACAGTTGAAGTTGATGCACCACTATTCCCTTCATCGCCACCCATCAAAGACTGCATTAAGTCACCTGAAATAAAAACAAGACACTGCCATTACAGAGTTAATGTAAATGGCTATGGCATCAGTTAATCAAATAGAACTTCAATTTAAGGGTAAGTTCCTGTTCTCATACAGAGCTGTGTTGTTATTGAGGTGTGGAAACTCCAGATTAGAATAAAATAAGCAATAACGACAAAGCACTTACCTAAAATACCCTCCATCATTCCTTTGTTTGAGGGTTTTGGTGGAAGTCCAAAGAAAAGTTGTCCAATTCTATCTAAATACTGTGCAATAAGCAGTAAAAAAAGTTTAATTCCCTCACGATAGCAATACTACTAGTGCAGGATTTAATCAACTGTTCATTTAATTAAGCCACAAACCTCTTTATATACTGGGTCTCTTTCAATGGAAGGTTGATATTTTTCACACAACACTGTAAACTGATTTAGACTTCCTCTCCTAAATAATCAAGAAAGAGAACTCATTTAAAACTCTGTGAAGAAGACAACCTGCTCATACCTGACAGGTCTCTTTTTTTTTTGCCTATATTTTACTCCAAATTTACCTTTCACTAACTTTGCATAAAAAGGCAAAACCAAAGTTTTAACTGACCATACTCAAGAGTGACAGAAAAGCTATTTCTCCTTGCCGAATCAATACCTTGTCATGCAGATAAGTGATAAACATAAAGAAACAAGTTACAGTGGAACCTCAATTTAACAAACCCCTATATAACAAAGTCCTTGGTATAATTAACAACTATTCCACGAGCACGCATTGGATATGAGATGATAGATAGCCAATGAGGCGCGTAGCACAGAGTTGGCTATAATCATCTCATATCCAACAAGCGCAAATAATTGTTTTATTAGAAAAAATGCCCCCAAGATATTAGACAAATCTTCTAGACTTTATTTTATAAGATGATACCAGATATTACAATGTACAGATAGTAGATTATGGTATATTAGCACTACACCATAGTGGCTAAGCCAATAAAAAGTCTTGAATTGCATTATCCAATGATATAGTTTTTAATAATGAACAATACTTCAGTTTCAGCCCAGCTAAAGTTAAAGTAAAATGTATGCCACAGAGCCTTGATATAATGAACCTCCAATATAACAAACCAACTTCCCCAGTCCCTTGGCACTTCATCAAATCGAGGTTCCACTGTACAACAAGTGAATATCATTTGATTCAATACCAAATTCTCAAAACTAATATCACACGTCATTCATAGTACATGGTACAGAGAGTTACTTTTTAGATCACGGAAGTAAAAGTGTTAATACCCAACTAATAGGGGATATTACCCACAGATACCAGTTAACTATGAACTCTGACATTATGGAGCTTAAGGTGTATATCAATCTTTTTTTTTCTGTAAAATGACAGAAGCTCTGATTTTATTGTTAATAATTTATTGAGAAGGATAACCAATTAATGTAAAGTTAAGACACAAAAACATTCTATGGGGGCATAAAGAACAAACCTTTCTATAACTAGAAGCAAAAACCAGACAAAATTAAGAAGAGGCTTTTGGTAAGGAGGACCAATCCCTGAATAATCTGGATGTTGTGCAGTATACTTGAAGAACACTAGATTAGCAGTCATAAGGTTCTGTAGACAAAGAAATCTGCAAAAAATTAAAGAATGCAATAAAATGAATAAATAAGTGAAAAGGACAAATAGCAATGTCAGAACTATTTTATTACCCCACAACTGGTGACAATAAGGAACTACAATTTCATTCTGTGCCAATCATGGATCTAGATACAAAAACTTTTGTCTCATGAAGGAGACATTGTGGGCATTGGACTCCTTCTAATTGTTTACTTTTTAAGGTTTGTAAATAATTAACAATTATCCCCTGAAGTGGAGGAGAATAGTGGTGGATACTTGAAATTATACAGCAAACAATAAATGGCAGTTGGCCAGGTTGTCATAGATACCACATTGTCCCGTCAGATCACCTGCAAGACTGAGAACTACTCCGACAAAATGTCCCAAGTACTTCATGAAGTTTGCACAAAACTTAACAAAAATTCTGAAGGTGGAATTGACTCCCATGACTAAACCTGTTACTGGTACATTGTGCGAGCTATTTCACTAAAAACTGGGAAGAGACTCTTGTGTGAATTTCTTTGATAGCTTAAATACATACATAGATACACACAATATATCTTATTAAACAAGTGCGAGGGCCGTACTGGGAGAATATTGGCCCGAGGTCTTGACAGTATGGACCGAGCGCAGCGAGGTCCATACAAAAAAGACAGAGGACCAATATTCTTACAGTACGGTCCCGAGCAAGCTTGATTAATAAGAGATTTATTATACAGCTGAAGTTCAAAGGGACACAAGTGCATTATCATGATTCGGGACCATTCGGGACAGTGCCCGGTCCAATACTTAGAGAATATTGGACTGGCAATAGAGCATTTTGATTGGTTGATTTTAGTTATTGGCCCTCTGACTGCCCGAGTCGTGTAATAATACATGTTTATTGACCACTTCCCCAAAGGGCTTTTCAGCATCAAATATAAAAAACAAAAACATAATTATAATTATACAAAGCGTAATTATACAAATTACTAAATAACAATTTTAGGAATTTGTATAATTATGCTTTGTAATCATACAATTTTTTTTTTTTTTCAATAATTGTCCAAATTTTCATCAGTATTTTATGGCAAAATGAGGTCATAGTAACCTTCTAAAGATGGCAGACTAGGCCAGCTAAGAGCTCTTGTTGACAGTTCTGATACATTACGCTTTTTGGCTTCTAAACATAGTTTACATGTAAGTATTGAAACATACTGTAATACTGCTTGTGTAACAAATAAGTCTGACTCTCCAGGATAGCCCAATGTTGTAGCACTCTCCACCAACATTGTTGCACATTGTTGTCCATCAGATGTAAACAGAAAGTGATATTGTGAATCACCAAAGTTTTTCTCTGTTTAGAGTAAAAAGGTAATATTAAGCACAGAAAATTCTAAATGTCTCCTTTTAAAGGAAAGAAATAAAAGGAAAACCTAACAGGTTTGCACTAGACCTTTTCCCTCACCAACAGGATTGTTACTTGGTTATATCATTGATGATAAAGGACATAAAATCATGACATAGGAAATGTAGAGCTGACAGCACCTCTAGGTAGGCGGTCTAAAATTACCCTATATTAAACACAAACAACATAAACATGACTTTATTATATCTTGAATTTACAGAGTAGCTGAGTAGCTGGTTTTTTCTATAATATTTAAATAAACATAAATAAAATGTTTCGAAACTCCAAAAGGCAGGGGGCAAACCAGTTGGCTCTATACAAAGTGCAGCAAAGGAGTTGAACTTGGGGTTACCAAGGTCAAATCCAGTGAGTGGCAAGGGGGAGGGCTTGAACCCAGGACCAACAGATTATAAGACCAGTGCCTTTACCCCCAAACTGCCTCTTAATCCAGGGCTATACACTAACGGTAGCCAACTAGCCCCTGACTAGAACAAATTCAGTTTTGGCTTATTTTTAATGCTAAATTGTCGTGACATCTAAGCCACTTGGCTAGTAAGTTGAAAAGTTAGACAAGTGTAACCTCTTAGCTACTTGGCTAGTAAGTTGAAAAGTTAGCGCAACCTCTTGGCTACTTGGCTAGTAAGTTGAAAAGTTAGCATAACCTCTTAGCTACGTGGCTAGTAAGTTGAAAAGTTAGCGTAACCTCTTAGCTACTTGGCTAGTAAGTTGAAAAGTTAGCGTAACCTCTTAGCTACTTGGCTAGTAAGTTGAAAAGTTAGTGTTGAGCCCTGTTAATCCATGTCAATTCAACATGTATACTGTGATATCTGATATTTTCAAACCCACCTTTCCAAAAGTTATGTGCACACATAAGGTGTAGCTCAGAATGTCCATACTTAAGGGATGGATCTGTATCAGATGTCCATCTGAGAACAAACAAAAAAGAAATAAATAAAGTAAAACTTCACATTACCTTGCTCTAACTCATGTAAAAAGATCATCAAAAAAAATTTAAAGTAGCAAGCACCAGAAGCATTATTTTTCAGTTGCCCTTTAGCTGATACATTTGAAATCTCAAAGGCCTGGTGATTTTGCTGGTTGCAGGGATATGTTGATTACCTGAGACTCTCCTTTTGATCCCAACTTGGTGTTGGCCTCTCACTTTATCAAGTAAAGCATTCACTTTAAAACTCTCTAACTATTCTCATTGATAAATATGCCGCAGAATTCCAACAGGCACGGAATACATAACCCTGCTCCTTGCTACTTAGTTATGTAATATTACGCTAAGTTTCATGTGCAATATCTCCAGATGTAATGATATCGCTGCTTAGAATTTGGGAATTTTGAAAAAGATATCCAAACGGTAAGTTCTAAAGAATTTTTGGCCCTTCTGCCTCCTTTCAGTAACGCTGTTTGCAGTTAGCACTTTTGCACCAAGCTGTTCATTGCCCTACCTACAATCTTTTTCTCACAACACCAGACAATAGGCACTTTAAGCAGTCAGGACGACAATGCCACGGAAGACGTCGATTAAAAAATGAGTTTCTATTTTTAGTTAGAATTTTGAAAATGGCTGCATGTGTTTACCATCTCATAGGGCGCCGGACCTTAAACTCAATATAACACATAAAAGTAGTGTTCAGTTCCAAATGTAAATTAAAATAATTTGCCGCCGCTGTCTTGCTTCGCAGACTACGCAAATTTTGGTGATTTCACGTTGTTGTTTTGCAAAGGACGGCTAAGAAATGTACAAAGTTTCAAAACGCACGTGCTGGGCTATTGTTCTGCCAATTAAATCTACTGTTTTTCCTCGTTCTCGTTGCCGTAGCCATCGTGGTTTGCTTAAAGTCCCTAATGAGCAGCATAAGTAATAAATGAGGATGCTTGACAATCCTGCCTAACCCCAAAACGAGATGGAATTGTTTACTGTCAAACCTTGGTTATCCAGGCTCATGTAGACTGGATATATCAACAAAGTTGAAATGGTAAATCGGCCACCGTAGTGATTACAAAAGCAGACGTTTCAAGCGTTAGCCCTTCGTCAGAACGAATAGCGGAATTGTGGGTTGTGTGTGGTTTTAAAGGCAGAAAACGGAGCTATGTTATTGGTGGGAACATGGCAATGAGAAAAGCACGAATAAAGACATGTAGACTGGGCTGAATAGTCAGGATAATGAGATAGCATCACCATTGTTTTGTCCTTCCAACAATGTTTGACAATTTCTAAAACATTAATTGGCTATTGAAAATGGAACAAGTTCAGTTCCAACAGGAGTTTCATTTGATGTGCTTCGTTTGATGGAAGAAAATTGTTACTGATCTCAAATATGACTAGTGGTTATTAATATCCATAAAAAAATGAACCAGGGAAGCAGGTCTGGACAATTGAAAAATTTGGATAATTGAGGTCCAGATAATCACGGTTTGACCTTACCTTCCAGTTTCAAATGGATTTCAATTTCAAATAATTTCAAACTTTTGTATTTTGTGTTTTTCATAACATTAATTTTACATGACATTGAGCCCCTTTCAATAAATACAACAGATCAATCACAGAAATAAAACCAAAACTTCTGATTACCCTGAATATCACCTATCAATCTCCACTTACTTTATTGCTTCTGTCACAAATTCCTGTCTGTCTGGCGAACCGTGTTCATAAAGCTCAAACAAACTTTTAATTTTACCCAAGGCATCTTCTCCAACAGGCACCTTTGCTGTGCGGAAACACTCTAACATCAGCAAGGCTAAATCATTACCACTCCTTTCCTAGAAGCATTTCAGACATAAGGGAGAGTTAGTATCTCATGTATATGCATCCTATTATGGTATATATGCTTTCCACATGCAAGCTGCAAATAAAATAACATTTGCTGAGAATCAATTTACTAAATAATCTGACCATGAAAGTACTGTCAACAAAATGTTGGAGAACTTGAATTTGACATGTTAAAAGGTCATAAGGTAAATATCAGCCTTTGGAAACCAGTAACAAGAAATACTCTGGAAGAAAATTACCTGTCTGTGTTTAAGAAATAGGCATGCCCCATTATGAACTATCTCTAAAGCATCATCATAGCTCTTCTGGGATATATACCTAGAAATGAGATCATACATTTTTTAATTAAGATTAACCTTGCTAAGAAGGTTCTCATTTGTCACTCACTGTTGACATGTGCGGGTCAAATTTAAATGCTGGTAGACGAACAAAAGGAGCTAATGAGATATCTATTGTTTACTTCCACTAGCATGGTGGCATGAGGTAACGTGCGAACCACCTACTTTGATCTCAAATTTACCGCCACAAATAAAGACAGTTTATATTGGAGAAAGGAAATACAAATCTCAAAAATTCTTGTATTGTGATGAAGACATAAAACAATTTTGAGGAAGATGCGCCTACTTTTCACTGCTTTGGAGTAGCTGTAGCTCAAGCTGACTTGACTCTAAGAGTTCTACATCACACGACAGTTGATTGACAAATAGTCCAGTGGGATCTAAGGCTCCTTTTTATAGCGTGCCTTCATGTTTAAAACACATGTAAAAATAACCCTGTGGAGGGGCTACAAAGGTGTAAATAAAGAGAAGATGAACAGAATGACAAGAGGAAGAACAAGTTTTTTACCTCATTTTCAACTTAACAATCATTACTGTAAAAATCTGCAGATAAGCCACACCCTGAATTTAGCAGCTCAAATTTTGGTAAAAAAGTTTTTTGGAAAGAAATCAAAAGAAATCTAAAGTCGAGTCTTGAGAAGTCTTCTTCATCCACTGTTCATCCAGTGTAAACTCACCATTAACAATGCAACGGAAAATACTTCAAAGTCTTACCCACAATTTTAATATAATGAACATCATTTCTACCAACTTTGACAAATGATTAATCTTTTTCTGGTATTTGTTGACAGTAATTTTTATCATTCAACACAGTTTTTCCATAGATTTTTTGCAATACAACAAGAATGCCAGTGGAACGTTTGAAGCTTAGTAACCAGGCATCAGATCAGAATTTGGTGTTGACATTCCTGACACCTTTTTCAAATGTTCCCCAATTTCTAGTGACTATTTTTGGAAAAAAGGTGCGGCTTATCTGCAGGTTTTTATGGCAATTTATCTTAATTCATCTATTTATTCACTGCACAGTAGGTGGTTCAATGGTTAATTGCTGGACTTTACATCCAGAGGTTCAGGTTTAAGACCTGACCAAGTCAATGTGTTCTTGGGAAAAACACTTTACTCTCACAGTCCCTCTCTTCATTCAGGAGTATATATATCTTATTAGATGTTTTGTTGTGTAGTATCACTGAGTATTTTCACGAGTTGTGCCATATTTTGATGGGCCTGTGGGGCAAGTCAAAATCCAAATATCGAGTAAAAATACTCAGCAATTCTACACAACAAAATGTCTAATAAGAGACTTATTATCCAGCATGCCAAATTGTTATTTCAGTGCAGGTGAATTTCATGGATATTTCTGGAGTACAAATATTGCATGACATTTAAACTGGTCTTGCACGTTATTTGTACTCTACGAGGCACAGTTAGATAATAAAAATGGGTACTAGTGAATCACCAGAGAAACCTGATGAAATGTGGGAAGGTAACCTCGCAATGGAATGGGATCCCATACAGGGGGGGAGTAGTAATACTACTAACTGCTTTAAGATACAATGTATATACGAAGTTCATATATTTTGAACTGCGGTATTAGATACGTGTGATGCATGATCCTCTGATTTATCATGACTGGTTTATTACGAATCAACTTAACGGCCTGCTCCCAGTTGGCTTGTTAGCTCAATTGGTAGAGTGCTGCACTAGTATTGCAGAGGTCATTGGTTCGCATCCCGTACAGGCCTGATTTTTTTTCTGGTCTGATTTTCGCTATTGCATAAATAGCGCTCTCTACTGTGAGGATCATGCATCACACGTAACTGCTTTAAGCTAAGGAAACCAGGATGAGCTCCTGCTAGAGGGGCCACTTGGCTTGAATGCAGGCTTAGCCTACCACCTATTTATTCATAAATCTATCACTTAACCCTTTAACTCCCAGAAGTGATTAACATGTAACTTCTCTCTGAAATATCCTTACATAATCCTGCAAACAGGTAATGAGAATCCTCAAACTTATCACATAGAAGTTGTTATCTTGATCTAACAACAAATTCTTATAACTAATCTATAAGAAAATGAGTAGCAGCAAGTAATGAATTTTCCTATACCATATTTTATCAGAGGGGGTCCAAGGGCATTCAAGAAAATTGTTACTCAGTGGAACTGCCATGGATACTTGTTTGTTAAATTTGAACTTTATAAGTATCTATCTGCATGTTCTTTCATTGCTTGAGTTGTATTTATAAAAATTACTGTCACGGTCTGGTGATTTAATTTATGGAAACTGAAATCCCAATTTTGTAAGGTATCATAAATAGAAATTTCATATTCAGAATCAAAATTTAAAACTCTGTACGAGCACTCTCTTTTTTAGTTAAATCTTATTAGACCCAAACTATAACTTACCTTCTATTTGTTTCAGTGAAATGGAATTTGCTTACGTAAGCACCTACTAGTAATAGATAAGTGCACGTTTTTTACCGGGCATTACTACTATATTTCACAGAACAACGAAGCAACGCAAATTTTCAAGGCGAACAAACAACTTCATCTCACTTCCATAACCTTAATTGCCACGGTACCTTAAAAATATCTAACATATTTACATAGTTTTAATTTGAATAGAATATTTCCAATCAATCACAGCCTTACAGCGAGGCTCACATTGCCTAGGCGCTACCTCATTCGTGTTTTCTTTATATTAGCTCGCTTATTGAGTCCTGTCAGTTTACCAATAGAAACGACTAGGAAGAAACCTACCTAAAGTATAGCGTTCTTATCAGCTGATGAGCTTCGTAATATTCACCGTCTTCAATGGACTTGTTTAGTTTCTGAAGTACGCGCTGTGTTCCGCCGCTTCGAGTTTTGGCAGCCATCTTTTTTCCAGTTCCCACAAGCCTCTGCGCGGTTGGCGTCAAACAGCGAAAATGACAAGGAACGCCTAGCACAAATTGCGCTCTTGCTGATTCTCATGGCAATCGGAGATGTACACAGACACTCTGTGCACCTTAGATACGGGTTATTACGCAGATACCGTAGAGTGGTGTCCTGTCAAAGGTTTTGAAGACTATTTGGTGTGTGGTACTTATCAGCTGCTCGAGAACAATGAGAAAAACGATGGATACGCACCTTGCCCAGAGGAATGTTCAAGCGTTGGGAATAAGAGAGTCGGCAATGTACAGCTGTATTGCCTGAGTGAATCACGTACAAGGTTCACCTGGTGTGCTCATTGTTTTAATCAGGTGTGTCATTTGCTTGTTGTGTGTACTCATAAATGAATGTATAAATTTGAGTTTTGTTTCACATTGCAGGTTGGAGAAACTGCAAACTCAGGAAACAAGTGGTATTTTAGATACAAAGTGGTAAGTTGTTTTCACCTGAACTGTTTTTTTTCGATTGTTTTCCGCATTTGTTTCACCCACATTGAAATAGCCATGCTGTACATTTTATGCCACAGTCAAGAAGTTAAGAGTGCCAATTTGATCTGAGGAAATTACATTTTCATGAGAATGTTTCTGAATGTTTCTTACGATCATTTCTTGTCTTTTAACCCTTTGACCGCTAAGAGTGACCAGCTTTTAATTTCTCCTTACAATATCACCCCTGAATCACACATTAAGGTCAGGAGAATAAAGGAAATGATCACCAACTAAAGAAGCTCTTGTTATTAAACATTCTCCAAATCAGCACCTTAGGAAATGTATAAAGAACAGTTTGGAGAATATGCATACTGATGTTATGGTGTTAAGAATTAAGGGTCTTTTAAATGTTGTCAGGTTAGCAAAGCCATTAAATGATTCTGCTGTACTTGGTGCTGTTACATCAGATGGAGAACTGAAGATCTATTTCCTCAGAGAAAAGGTACATAGTTTACACAAATAACTTAAAGGATATGTGCAACATTCTTACTTGAACACAAGATGGTTCCTACTATTGGGTTCACCCATGTGTAGGTTGTACAGTTTTTGTTTAAAATGATCATAGTCTTTCATTTAACCAGCAAGATTTTGAACTAATGTTGGCAACCTTTTTTGATAATTTCTTTTAGTTATTAGTTGAGAGCACCAGTTATATTTCAAGTCCAGAAAAATTGTGTCTTTCACTGGATTGGTCTTTGGAAGATGAAAACAGGTTTGACATTTGGCAATACCATCTTATGATAATGTCAATATTGTTGTGAATTATTGTGTCCGTCTATCATCTGTATTTGATCCAAGTGGTCCATCCAGTCAAAACTCAGCCCAGTCTTTCTAGTATGAAGCAACTAGGATAATTATTACTACTCTCCCCCTGGCATCAGGCAGGCAATTCCCTAGTACCGATGTAACCTCCTGGGTGGAGAGAGGGACTGTGAAAGTGAAGTGCTTTGCCAAAGAGCACAACATAATAATAATACGGTATTTATATAGCACTATTTCTATTGCTATTCAATAGTGCTGTACAGTAGTGTTATAGATTGCACCGATAAAATTTATAGAAGGTAAAAATCTCTGAAATATGAGTAAATTAAAGAAACTAACTAATAAGGTAATCTGTAGTAATGAGGGTAAAAACTGTAACTTATAATGGAATTAACTAATTTACTAGCTAACTGACCAGCTGATTAACTAATTAACTAATTTATTAACCTGGATATATCAACAAAGTTGAAATGGGAAATTAGCCACCGTAATGATTACAAAAGCTGACGTTTCGAGCGTTAGCCCTTCGTCATTCGCTCCGACGAAGGGCTAATGCTCGAAACGTCAGCTTTTGTAATCATTATGGTGGCTAATTTACCATTTCAACTTTGTTGATATATCCAAATTATTTCGTTACTCCCACCGATGCAGCCCCAAACAGTTCCTTTCGAAACTATCAGCCTTTATTAATTTATTAACCAACTATCTAGCGACCTAGCTAACTTCTTATTAGTTAACTCACTATCATGATAACATAATGATCAGCCAGGTCTTGAACACAAACCTCTCAATCAGGCTCCGGTTGTTCAAAGGGCGGATAACGCTATCCAACGGATAAATCGCTATCCAGCGCATAAGTGTTACCAAAACATACTGCGTTATCCACCGGATAGAGATTTATCCAGTGTATAGCGTTATCCATCCTTCGAACAACCGGGGCCTGGAGTCGAGTGCACCAACCATCAAGCCACTGCATCACCTATAGTCTATTTTCTGGGGAACCAAAATTCCATTTCTCTTACAATATATATACGTGGGACACACACACAAAAAGAAAAACTACGAAATCATAGGTTACAGTGATAATGGTTGTTTAGTATCGTAACAGTAATTATTAACTGCATAATTATTTGCAATCGTCTCATCCTCCATTATCATTACTTTCTGGTACCTCAATATATAACTCACCATCAATGGCTTAATGGAACATTATCTGTTGGATGTTCTTGCAAGAGTAGTTGTGAGAACATCTTGTATGTTTATCCCCAAATAATGAGCCAATTAAATGAATAATTAAAGTTCTATAATAACCAGTCTGTCTCCTTTTTTAGCCACATTGTTGTGAGTGACTCAGGTGGACAGATTACTTTGTGCAAATTTAATGAAGGCACTTCTGAGCTTTGCCAAGTTTTGCAGTGGTCAGGGCATCAGTATGAGGCTTGGATTACAGCATTTAATGCTTGGAATTCATCAATTGTATATTCTGGTATGTTATTTTTCATATTAATGAATTGTTATTAGAATTAGGATTTAATTGATTTCTCACTTACCACTGGTCCAGATGAATCACTAAAAGTAAGAGGGAGGTCCATTGTTCTGGACTGATGCGTCAAAGAACAACTTAAAGGAGTTGCTTTGTCTGAGTATTTCTAAATTTTTGAGTGAGGTGCAGTTTCGAAGACAATTCAATCTATCAATAAAAGAATGAGGCAGTTTTCAAAGATGTATGTCATTGTTTGTAAGCGAGGGCATTTTTCTACAATCCTGCATCTTGGTGAAAATAATTACATGATGTCAAATGACCTCTCTTTCCTATAAAGACGTTTTTGTGCCATTAGTGGTAAGATCCTACATCGGTTTCAAGATCCAGTACGATAAAGTACTGTGCAAAGGAATGCACTTAAATGAAGTGTAAAGGTGTAGTCTGATCGTCCGGGTGAGTGTAGTCCTGAGAAGGACTGTTGTCGGTGGCAGTGACTGACGTTTCGACAACCTGTGCAGAAGTCATCATCAGAGTCAAGTGAATGATTGTTGTCAGTAGAATGTTCTTAATCCAGTTCGTGTGAAATGATTGGTTGGTTTTGCCGTGATGTTATTGGCTGTAAGACTCAAGTGACGTAAGTCGGTCGTGATTGGTCTGTTTCGGTCTGTCGGTAAAGCTAGGTTGTTCTTTTTCGGTCGTGTGTGATGTTTATGTCGTGAATGAGTTGTTTGTATGGGGCGGGGTAGTTGCGGGTAGTTGTAGCCCCATACAAACGACTCATTCACGACATAAACATCACAAACGACCGAAAAAGAACAACCTAGCTTTACTGACAGACCGAAACAGACCAATCACGACCGACTTACGTCACTTGAATCTTACAGCCAATAACATCATGGCAAAACCAACCGATCATTTCACACGAACTGGAATAAGAATATTCTACTGACAACAATCATTCACTTGACTCTGATGATGACTTCTGCACAGGTTGTCGAAACGTCAGTCACTGCCACCGACAACAGTCCTTCTCAGGACTACACTCACCCGGACGATCAGACTACACCTTCACATGTTACCCCCAGGTTCAAACCATTTACTGCAAATAAAGTGTAGTAGTAGTAAACAGTAATAAAACTGATGGCCCTGTGGTCCTCTATAAAATGAATAATGAATATGGAGATTTTATACTCTGGAATAAGAGGTAAAAGTAAAGTCTGTTTACGAGCCTAGTGGCCCATTAGGCCGGTGCTTAACTCTGGTTTCTGTGGCATGAAGCAACTAGGAGTATTTCTACTCCCCCCTGGATGGGATGCTAGTCCATCGTAGGGTTACCCTCAGCATTAAATTGCCAGTACCCATTTAAACACCTGGGTGAAGAGAGTCGGGCACTGTGAGAGTAAAGTGGCTTGCCTAAGAACACAACACAATGTCCCGGCCGGGGCTCGAACCCGGACCACTCGATTGGGAGTCGAGCGCACCAACCATGAGGCCACTGCGCCTCCAATGGGAGAGGAAAAAGCATAAACATTTCTAGTAAATGATGAGACAATAGAGGGAAAGTGGTTAATTTTGAATTGTGTACTGGCCCTACTAAATTAAGGTGGGGATGATTGCCTACTCAGAGGATGGGACACAAGAACAGGCTGCCATAAACCTACATTTACAAGTAAAAGGTTATTCCTCTTAATTTTATGATCACAGTTCTGTAATTCAATTAAAGTAGCAGTTAAAAGTTTTGTGGCCCAGTGTTTTGATCTCTCGATGGAGTGGTCCAGCTGTGATATCAGATAAGGATAACTGTCTGCATGATGGCCTGTCCATAGTTTTTCTGTTTTGTATTATTATACAATTATTTTTCAATTCAGTTGTGATGTTATTAGTTGTAAAGTAGAGTGAAGAAGCTCAGAAGTAGCATGCAAGAATGAGTACATGTGTAGAGGACATTTTGCTTCAGAGAAATAAAATTTATGTTCTGACTTAAAGTGCCTCTCTTCACTAATAGGATATAAATTGTCACTTTGAACTTGCTTGGCTTTTGAAATTACCTGAGTGTACAGCCCTCTTGGCTAGTAATTCAGTGAGCTTCTTAATTTTTCCTTTCTAGACATGAGATGGGTGTCAGCAGCATTCAGTGCAATCTTGCATATGAACACATCATTGCAACTGGCAGGTAAGAGTCTAAGCTTGGCCTTTCTTTGCTCTTTCACTCCCAAAATCAAAATATCAATGCTCTGGTGATACGGTTATTAGTCACACCCAAATGTGATAAACTCTGATTGTGGTGTGTAACTTTTCTTTCACTGTTAGAAAAAATTGAATCATATTTTTACATCAGAATATAAAAATATAATCATGATATCTTTACATTATTATCATTATGATAATAACTAACAAACTTTTAACTTGTACAATCAAGTGATGTAAACTTCTCTCCTGGTTTGTTATTGAACTAACAGCTATGATGAGAAGATTCATGTTTGGGACGATAGAAACATGACACGCCCATTATGCACATCGCATCCTGGGGGAGGAGTGTGGAGGATAAAGTGGCATCCAAACCATGGAAACACAATGCTAACAGCATGCATGTATGAGGGCTTCCATATCCTTCAGTTCAACAATAACACAGGTATGATAATGGAAAGTGTTCCATAAGCCACTGACAAGAGTGTAATTGGTGGTGTGCCTGGAAAAGGGGCCAGTACAAGGCCCCTTCCCCTAAAAAATAAGAGCCTGCTGGCAGGCTAAACATGCAGTGGAAGTAGGTCTTATAGGTGGAAACTGGTTTTTATTGGAACCCCTGTAAATGAGTGTTGTTCCCTTCCCCCCCCCCCCAGTACTTGTGAACTTGTGAGGCTGTTGGTTTATGACCAAAGGAATCTTAGTGAGAATGGCAGGATTTTTCATCCACCCACGACAAAGAGCAGTCCATTCAAGGAATGTAGAGATTTATCTTAAGTTAAATAGGTATTTAAGCAGAGCCCTTCAATGGCAATCTAGCTTGAAGATAATGCCACAATAGGATTTGTTGGATGCCCAACTTAATTGGAAACATAATGGGGGACCTTGAAGAGTAAAGTTTTTTTTAAAAAAAAAATTAATATCGATATTAACTTGAGAAAACAGTTTTTTTTTGTTCTCTGCTGTACTTCCAGGCCATCAAAGCTTAGAAAAAGTAGTGTCATATAAAGAACAAGCAACTTTGGCTTATGGTGCTGACTGGTGTAGGAAACACATCCAGCTTGCCAGATTCAGTGCACAAGAATTTGTAGAAGTGGACAGAAATGATGAACTCAAAAGGACTGACTTATTTGATGAAAGCATTTCCGATACTCAAACTGATATAGTTGCAACTTGTTCTTTTTACGATCATGCCTTAAATTTGTGGACAGTGAGCAGTGCAATCTCAAGATAGCCTTGGAAATGAAACACAGCAATGTGTCTATTTCTATTTATGATCCAACTGAGAAGGAACAGCATGATTTTGGGGAATGAGCAGCTGGAAATAGTAATGGAGCCTAATGAAACTTCTGACAAGTTCAGGTGCAGGTTTTTGTTTGCCATGTTTCATTTAAGATTTCGATATCAATTGACAATGTGATGTTCAAACAATAAAAACAAATGGAAACAAAATATAAGAATAAACTGGTTTTGAATCCAAGACCCTCACTATCAAAAAATTACCACCTGAAGTCTGGTAAGATAAGGGAATAAGGGAACTTACAAGAAATGGGCCTGAGATCATTAGGTGCTTTGACTGTTGAGTGGCTATAAGCTCTCAAAATAAATTCTCAAAATAAATTGAACCCTTTACACCCTGACATCAGTATCCATATTCTGTACTCTTCTCCTTCCATTTTCTTTGGTACTGATACAGAGAATAGGTACAATAATCAGAAGCTTGTTAGGTTGGTGATCATTGCCTTTATTCTCATGATCTCAAAGAATGACTCAGCAGTAAATTACTACAAGGAAAAATTTAATGTTGGTCACTCATGGGGTTTAGAGGATTTACTTTAGCTGTGTGGATTCCTCTATTCTCCAGCCCTAATGTCCAACCAGAAAAGGAAACAACATAGAAATATTCCATTAAAAGGTTTTATTAAAACTCTGCTGCACCATCATAGCAATACTATGGGAAATTTCCTTAAACTGACAAGGATATTTGGCAATAAATTGCAAGCACAAACTGATATCCCACAAAGTGATGAGTGTAATATTAGTTTTAAAGCGCAATTTAACCCAGAATTCACAAGTCTACGCAAGCACTACGACAACGACCACGCAGGTGCTGTCCCTGAGGACCTTAGCTGTTTCAAAGTTCTCAAGAAATGCATGAACAAATTCAATTGTCTTGTCAACGAGATGCTTTACATCAAACAATTAACACTGAGTTTGAACGTGCAAACGGATTCTATCCGTGCTAAAGTATTTGTGTAGGTACCTCCCCTATACAAATTAGTTGTAACTCTTGAACTCGCATTTGTTAATTTTATTTTCATTCGTACCCTTGATAATGGCGTCATGAAGTCGCCGAAACGTCGGGATTTTATATCGTTCATTTTTACTTGTCTATGTAATTTACAAGTCAGGCAATGAATTTTCCTTGAATCCCATGATTGAATAAAAATAAGAAAAAAAGAAAACAGCATTAATGTTTGTTTTTATCCCGAGGGTGAAACAAGATATGTGAAACATTATCACAAAGCCTCATTAAATCATTAACCAATCAGAAAGCAAGAATTTATTCAATTATGCAATTCTAGCTAAAAGATACCGATAAAAGAACATATATTTAAAACATTCATTATTCAGAAAATTCCCTGTTAACATTTTTATTATTAATTTTTAATTATTGAGATTATATGTAAAAGGTTACCATTAACTAAGTAATCATATTTATAGAAGTAAAATATTGCATGCTACAAAGAGACCTGAGTTGAGTTACAACTCGATGCATTTATTGTTTTGTAGAATTATAAAAACCTAGCCTAACGATAAATTGAAACCCAGCAATTATCTGGTAATTTGTAACTTGCATCAGAACAATGATGACATTGTACAAAATTTTTCATATGATACATTGTTGAAAATTTGCTACATTGATACTACTTGAGTTGATACACAATGAACAAATTGCATCGCGAAGATAACAATTTTTTCATGTCAGCAACTTTCAAAATTTTAATAACATACTTAACCTTCCAAAGGTATTCAAAACTGCTCTATACATTAAACTCTCTGATTAGAACTACTGATCTTGGGGTTATATGATCTCAGTATGATTATATTGAAAGTGCAGAAAGTGCAAGGTTTAAACTATGCCTTAATTAGTACATGGAGTATGTCCCAGCTTAATGACCTCACTCGGCATTAAATTTAGAGTGTCTGGAAAATATTGCAGTCATGAACAATTTCTTTCTAGCCCTTTTGGACCCAAAAGTGATGAATTTTCCCTAAGAATTGTGATGCATCTTTTGTAATCTTTCTTGGTTAAGGATTCCAACTTGAGGTGACACAATGTTCCCCAGCCTAAGTGGAGTACAATTTGGGCTGAAATCATATGCGTGATTTCAAAATTGAACAAGCGCACAGCGCAAGTTTGATTTGAAATCACAAGTATGATTTAAGACCAAAATTGGATGACACGAGGTTCAATTATCACTTTATTACATCCATTTTGAAATTGCCCAAATACAGGACTTGGTCAAATCAAATATTTTATTGATGCAGTACTGAGTAGGTTTTTAAATAAATAGTGGAACCGGAAACGCTTTTACATCTTATTTTGTATGAAAAACAGAAAGACTTTGATGTCATGTATCAAAAACTCAGTCAAGCATAAAATAATGCAATTTAGAGCAAAAAAATGGTGCAATTCGTGAATAAATTGCACCATATTGGAGCCAATCATATTACAGGGACCACAAGTGATTTCAAAATGGATGTAATAATAAGTGAAATTCATGGTAACTGGAGGAGAGAAGAGAAATTCATCAGGTCTTGGGAGTTACAGTCCTGAGAATTTGATAAAAAACATTCTAGTTGTTAGAGTATATTTCTGCACCCACCCACCCCTCCCCCACCATAACTATATCATTCATTAACACTATTCCATGCTAAGAAATGCTGATTTCACTACGTTGAAAGAGTGTATGCTCATTAAAAGTAGTCAGTGAAAATGGACATAAATGTCTTAATATCTACAAAAGCCAGCTAGCCCAGCACACTGGGAATATAAGAATGACCAGGTTAAGAAACCTGGAATAGTTGATCATTTTTACCTCAAGGTACGACATCAGTCATAGTGCGAGGTTTAGGTATGGACCTAAAATTCACTTACTCCTCATTTACTTCATCCTACTCTGTAAAACAATTAATTAGTGCATGAAACATGTTACTGGAAACTGTTTTCTTTTCTTCATGGATTTCATTATAAGCCATGTAATTGTTATTTCTTATCTACAGATAATTACTTGAGGGGCTCACCTCTTATTTGTGCCAATAATTTAATTTACAACTCTTAAGTTCTATTTTCCAAAATTTTAATTATTGTTATAATAATAATAATCATTTAATTTTAATAAATAGTGCAATTGAAAATTTAACCTATTGCATGGGAATAGTAGGAACAAAACCTTTGCAATTAAAGCTAGCTAGAAAAAAAACAGGCAGCAGAGGACACTGAAATGTTCAGTTCTTTAAGTGTTGCAACACATAATGCATTGACAATTGAAAAAAAAATTGACTGTTTCTTAATTTTATATACATATTATGTAAATTGAGATGCATTTTACCACTGTTTAGCCTTAACTTGAGCAAAAGTGTGTCACCAGAAATTTCTGAGCTACAAGCCTGTAGCAATTCAGATTCTCTGGTATTCCACAACTTCTCAAATAAATTTCTGTCGCTAATTACCAATAATTTCGTCTGCCAGCAGACAAAAATGGCAATTTGCTTTCACTATAATTAGGATAGAAAATTGACGGGCATAAAGCACTCTGTTTAGCTATACAAACAGACGTTACAAATCACTTAACATTCTGTCCTCTGTGCATGTTGTAAAGAAGTAATGCAAAGCACTGTAATTAGCTCATTCTTTGCCACTTTGTTTTGTTACATGCAATTTGGTTGTGCTTGGTGTCAGAGCCCCTCTTGACTGTAGTTGCTATCTGGACGGATGTGAAGCAGTGCTTGCACCTGAAGAGTGACTTGTTGAAGTTGAAATGCTAAGTTGAGAGAAGCCGCTGTGGCAAGACTCCAGACTTGATAACGATCCCCTGAGAAAAAAAATGATGAAACAGCAGATAAGTTAAAAGTAGCCACAGAATGTTACAGTAAAATGCTCTCACCATAGTCACACAAATAATGTTAAATATATGAAGACTAACTCAAAGTTTAAGGGTAATAGAGTCCAATAAGGTAGCCTTTTTCAAATGAAAGTGTGGTTGTTTTCAACCAGCAAACAAATGCATTTTTCTATCTTCTTTCCTAGAAAATAATTTTAACATATTCTCAGTTGTGAATAATTATGAAAGAAATTTTACTTCATTAGCCAATTATGGCCATACACTTCAGCTTCCCTTCTGCTTGCACAAGACTTAATCTTTTTTCCAGAGTTTTACAAGAATACATGCCTATAGGAACCCCATATCTATAAACATCCCAATAGGCACAGTACTCAAACAGCTCCTGTTTTCTTCTAATCACAATGAAAATTCAGTTCTCAAAACACATTACCTAAAATCTCGAGAAGGAAGTACTTCATGATAGTACATGACTTTAGCTCTGGTGTGACGCCCATGGGCTTGGCCTGTTGGTGCTCCAGATTTGTACTTCCACTGAAGAACATAAACTCCAGGAATGGAACAAACATGTGTCCCCTTTTAGGAAGAAAAATAAAGATACCAGTTAGGTCACATTGCCACTTTACAAGCCAGAGGGCCTATCCTGTGAGGGAAGGAGGGTATTGTGGCAAACTCCACTTGGGTCTAAAATCCACTTCTCAACAATTGTTGTCCTTTAATTAAATTTGGCACCAATTGTAGATACATACCTGTATAGATTCACCATCATAGCAATGCCTTGGCTTTTCAACCACCACTGCATCAACACCAGCAATAACTCCAGACTGGTTGAGGGATGCATCACTTCCAAAACTTGACAAGCTTGTGGTACTGACTGCCTCACGAGGCCGCTTGTGACGGAACACTGTGAACTGGACATCTCCTTTCATGACATCAAAATCCCATGTGATTACTGCCTGAGATTCTTTTATTGTTACCAGGACCTGTCAGTCAGTGGGTCAAGATGATTAGTCTATTCATTTGGTAATAATTTTGGAATTTTACAGGTACAACAGTCTTATTCATGTGGCAAAGTGCCACAGATGAAGACCACAGATGAAGAAGTAGCTCACTTCACCAATAATAACATAACTTATCATTAACCATCTCTCTCTCAAAATGTCCTGACAACTTATTACCATGGCATTCAGGAAGAACACAGAGAGGAAATTCCAGGGGTTTCATTAATGTTTTCAGCAGGAGGGCAACTGGTTTTCAGAGGTGGGCAAAAATTTTTTAACTAAACTTCTTTATGAGAAAAACCTTCCTCCAGATTGTTAAACCAGGTGAGCAAAACCGTCCTTACAACTGGTCAATTTGGCTGGTGCCCGGCCCTTAATGAAACCCCTGAAATTCCACCTTCAAGTTGATATCAGAGCAATATTTAAATTACAGTTACTCCCATAATGAGAGTTGATTGTATTTTGTGAAACCTAAAAGCCACTGTCTGTAAGTGTAATGTTTAACATATGCTGTGATAGTCATTCAAGATTGCTAGTTTTCTTCAAATATCTTCAATTATGACTAGGTGTTTGTAAGAATGTTCTAAATGGAAAGATAACAGAGAAAACAAGAGGAAGAACATATGCCAAGTAGAATGGATGAGGAAGTTGTAGTACACAGCGGTTAAAATGGAATCAGTTTTATTCGCGTACCTAAGAGAACTAACTAAATAATTAAACACACGCTGTATATATATGCAGGTCTCGAGGGTATTACATCACACCATCACGCATCACATTACATCGCGCATATTACATGCTCGTTGGCATACTATACACTACAGAAGTGACTGAAGACAGATGGAGAAACATTTCCTGGGAAGTCCTAAGAAGAAGAGTCGCCAGTGACCAGCTTCCTAAAGAGGCTAATACATGATGATATATCAACAAAGTTGAAATGGTAAATTGGCCACCGTAATGATTACAAAAGCTGACGTTTCGAGCGTTAGCTCTTCGTCGGAGCGAATAGATACATGATGATGATTATCATTATCATATCGCCCATTCTTTCACCAAATAATCTTGAATACACCTATGTAGAAATGCATTGAAGGCTAAAGTCCATTATCATTTATGTAATCAACAGCATTTTTTCTGACATTTGTCCCTTACCTCATGGGCTGAGCCCTTACTAACATGTGTTGTTTGGTAGATTTCACTGCTCCAAGATTCTTCTCCCTCATTGAACTCCAGAGATCGGTACAGAGTCTTTGGGACAAGTCCCCCCTCCTTAATTTGACACTACACAGGAGAAAAGGGACATCTTCTTAGGAATTATTTCTTGATGACTTCCCATTAAAAGTCAGTTTATTTCCAAGGAGGTAGTGTTGACAGTATTGAAAAGGAAGTCATCAATATATTGTAGGACACCAGTGAGTATACTCATTGAAATAAGTCAAAAGGAAAACATTGTTTTGGGAACTTTCAATGTATTTTGTAGACTGTTCTTGACCATTGTCCTTTGGGCAGGAGGATTAATATATGCCTTTGTAAAGTGGTACCATTACATTTATTTCATTCACTGAAAATATGTTAATTTCAGACAGTATCAAAGCTCAAGCAGAATACAACAAGCAAAAACATATGCAGGGTCTTTGCTTGTTACACCACACTGAGGCATGCATTCTTGTGCAAAGGTTCTAGCTGAACGAGGTTATTCATTTAAGCATGCATTCTTACTTCTTACTTAAATTTTATTCATGCTCAGACCAACCTTTTATTAGAACTGTCCACAGATAAACCTTTTGTTCTAACCAGGCATAAAATAAGCTACAGAGGAATCATTTCTCTGGATAATGCCAATTTTTTTCTTTTTTACATAAATTAGCTTTTTGATGATTCATGGATACCAAATAAAAAATGATGGCCTAGTTCTCTAGCTCCCTTTCTGATATTCTTCACCTCATATGGTCCACCAAGAAAGTCTGGAATGTATTCTGCTGCAATATAGTCAGTCAAACCACCAGGATCCTAAAATAAAAAGAATAGATGAAAATATGGACAGAGATGGAAGAGTACTACTTTTAAATTAATAATCTTGTATTGGAGTTTGCCATGTGTTGCCTTTTTGTTTTTCTAAATTAAAGGTGTCTTTTATTCCATTATTTAGCTGACTTAAACTGATGATCCAGGGAAAGAAAAAAAGTTTGTCAAAGTTGTCCAAAGTTCACAGTAGCAACAAATGGGTTTTTTCAAAAACTAACATCAGTCATTATCATGACAACAGCCCTTTTCAGGATTACTCTCAAGGAAATGAAAAGACCATTATAGATATTAATAATAAATAATTTATGCAAAGTTGATAATGTAGGAACTGGTTGCCCAATCTTCTGAGCTTGTGGCTCATGTTAAAAACACTCGACTCCAGATCAAACTGGAATTTGGAATGTTGGTTTTTGCAGAGGAAGGAAAACCGGAGGACATGGAGAACAAAAAACTCAACCCACATGTGATGCCAGGTCCAAAAATTGAACCCAGGCCACAGTGGTAGGAGGTGAGCATTCTCACCACTGCACCATCCCTCCTCCCCTATAGACAATTGTTTACTATCATTACCTGGTAGTCATTTCCTCCATAAATGAGGAACTTGTTCCTTGTGTTTTCATCAATGAAAGGACTGACCAGTGTCCACAAAACACCAAATATCCTGGGTGCACGCACAATCAGCAGTCTACCCATTGTCTCAGGGTAGTTACATTCTACAACCTCAATCACCTTCAACAAAGCTTTGATTCCTGATTACAGAAATAATTTTTTGATAAATTAACTGCAGCCAAACAGTTTTACACTGAGCTAAAGTGGTTGCTTTAGTAGAGTCATGTAAGAGAGAGAATTTTGTTACTTTCTTGCCTAAAAAAAAAAAACAAACTTTTTTCCACTCTAGTTAAAGCTACAACCTAAACGTAACCTACATGCATCAAGTCCTAACATGCATCTTCTGAAGAGATTTTGTCACTAGGTACCAATAGTTTTAGACAGAATAGTTTTATCCCTAGGTATGGACTCAATGAACATAACATTACAGTAAACACCCGCACATAAGAACACATGATTTTGGAGGTCAAGCTGATCAGGTTCTTATTTATCGGGTGCTTAGTGAAAAACCAGCCTGAAGGTGTTCTTAAATAGTTCTTAAATTTTGTTGTTGGATTCAGAACTGTAACAATGGCAAAAATTGCTTGAGATTAAATTAGCATATTTAATGGCAAAGAAAATTAATAAAATATCATGACATTATTGTAACAATTAGCCTGCAAAAGAAAATCAGCCTTATTACTAGTTAACTAGTGAACTGGTTGGGAATACTCGATATATCTCCCTACAAGTAACTAGATCATTTGAAGGGAAAAAAGACCAAAACAAATGCAAAACAGCATCACAGCTGATGAGCTGTAGTTATCTGGCAGCAGGCCTTCTGTACGATCTGAAATTTTTTTAATGTCTTATCCATTTTATAAGAACATTTTATATTTCCAGGCTGATTTTGTTCTTATAAAAATAGTGCTTTATTTGCAAAATTTCAGCCTGATGTTCTTAATCTATGTTTCCTTATATGTGGGTGTTTACCATATTTAAATCCATCAACAATATCTTGAAAACTGTTCACTCACCAGGTCTCCAAAGATGCCTCATGCTTAAGCCTTCTAGATCACAAACACAGGTCCATGAGCTTTAAGACAAGAAACACAATTAAATAAATATATAATACCAGGGGTTTCATTAATTTTTTCAGCAGGAGGGCAACTGGTTTTCACAGGTGGGCAAAACTTTTTGAACTAAACTTCTTCATAAGATAAACCTTCCTCCAGATTGTTAAACCAGGTGGGCAAAACCGTCCTTACAACCGGTCAATTTGGCCGGTGCCCAGCCCTTAATGAAACCCCTGATATACACTTTTTTTTATGTGCAATCACTTTGATGTGAGGCAGCAGTCAATAATCATCTTTTTACAACCCAAACCTAAGTGTAGAAACAATCCTCCACAGGACAACAGGCCTTTTGGAAATTTTTGTCAAAAATGTGAATTGCCATCCAAACCCCACTTTCAAGATGTGAACCAGTGGAATTGTACGAGAAAGTATTCAGATCAGAGGAATATCTGCATACAAACAACA